>NC_056726.1:484974147-485084147 GCF_019279795.1 Protopterus annectens | reverse complement strand
TTTTCACATCATTTTGAACTAATTCTGAGCATATCTGGGAGTTTCCTCCTAGGTTTCTAACATAGCTAAAGAAGGCCTTATGATTCTCTTTAGAGTCCTTGGCGATTTTTCTCTCAAAATTTGCCTTGGATGATTTTATGAGAGCTCTTAGTTTTTTTCTTATAATGATCAAAGGTGTCTTACCTTTCAAGGATTTTGCTCTATCTTGTAGTAGCTTCCTCCTTTTTTTGTAGAGCTTGTTTATGGCTGGGGTCCACCAGACTGGACGCTTGCCTTTGGTACAGAGAGTCTTAGTTTTGTTTGGGATTGCCTGATCCATGCAGTCCTGTAGGTGCTGGTAGAAGGCATTTGTAAGTGATTCAGCGGTTTGAGTAATGTTTACCACTGGCTCAGGGGCCTTAAAGGAGACCACACTAGTTTTTTGAAGTGTGAAATCGGCTTTTGAGAAGTTTTTCACTGTGGTCTTTTTTATTTCAGGTGGGGGCAGGATGAGGACCTCCAGCGAGATTAGTTTATGAACTGATCACACCAGAGAGGGGTATACTTCCAGTGGTGAACATTTTTATCCCCTGTTCGTGGTGGTGGGAACAAGTATGTTTTCTCCTCTTGTGGGGGTGGTGACTAGTTGTTCCCTGGCCTTTGAGTTTTTGAACACCCGGGATCTTTTGGGTAGAGTGTTCGGGGTTGAGTAGTGTTTCCCGGCTATATTAGGGAAAATAAAGGGTCACCTATAACCGTTGGGGCTTGGGTTGGAAAAGGAAAAAACCCGAATTTTTTTAAAGTGGAAGGCCTGTTTCCCGGTACTTTTTGATTTGACTTGGCCTGTAAAAGGTTAGGGCCGCCCGCCCGGGTATATCCACCATATTGCCCCATGGGGTACCCAGTGGGGGTATGGGACGCTCCCCAAAAAACAAGGGGTGGATGGGAGGCGTATGGCCCTACCCTCGGGTTGAAAACCCAACCCCTCATGCTCCATGTAAAACCGGATTTAAGGGGGGGAAGGGAAAATGGTTTATTGGGTTTGGTTTTGGACATACTAGGTTGGGCCAAAAAGCGATGGGATTTTTAAATTAAAACCTGGGCGGATTTTGCCCTCCCGGGCCCCCTTGAATTTTATAGCATAGGAGCCACCTTTAAAATTTTCCCCCTACTGGGGGCCCGCAAAAGGCAAGGGTTTGGGGCCAGTTTGGGGATCCCGTACATGGGGTTTTCAAAAAATTAAAAAAATTTTATTTATTGGGCGTTGAACCTTTTCCACATTACCCCACTTTTAAGGGGGGTCAAAAAGGGGGAATTTTTTTTCTCAGTTTTTTTTCCCTTATCTAGGCCGGGTTTTAAAAAGGGGTAGTCCCTAAAAAGGCACCCCCAATGGGCCCCCGGGGGTTTGGGTCCCCATCATGGAAAAGACCCCCGGGGTTACCCCCCATCATGGATAGGGGGCCATGGGTTAAACCCCTTTTCCCCAGGTTTTTTAATTTTTTAAAATTTTTTATTATCTGGAAAAAGGGTACCCCATCGTTTTTTCATATCCAGATGCCTGCCAATTTTAGTGGGCCCCGGGGCCCATAAAAAAAATTTTGCTGGTCCCCGGAGTTAAAGGGATCCCTTCCCCAAAAATTTTATCCCGGCTTTATGCTTTTTCCCACCTTCCAACCCTAGTGGGATAAGGGGTTTTCCCCCTGGGGGATTCATACTAAGCCTCATTATAATTGTATTTAAGCCCCATTTTTCGACGGAATGGAGTCATCCCCCTTATTACCCCATGGGGAAAATCCCTATTTTTAAAGGCCCCAAAATAACGTGGAGCTTGGTAATGCTGAATAAAATGATAGGGTCCCCCCTTTTGTTTAATTAAAACCCCGTTTTGGATGGGGATTTATACCCCATTATTATTTAAATGTTGTTATGTTCGCATTATTGGGACGGGGGTTTTTTTAAGGGGATAGTGGAAGGGAAAAATGGGGGCTGGGTTGTTTTGTTAAGCACCCCTGGGATGTTCCGTATATATTCCCTGATCTTAAAAAGGGGGCGCGTATGGCAGGGAAAAAGGTGTTAAGGGTTATCAAGCCCAGGTTCTATATCCCATTTTTTAATATACCCCCTCAAAAGGGGGATACCCCCACTGTTTTGGGGCCCCAGGGTTTTTTGGGGTGTGGCGTTTTTCCGCAGGGGCCGGCGTTAAACTGGGTATAGGGGCCTTTTATGTTCCAAAAAGAATTTCCTTTTTATTTGGGAAAATTTTCCCCTTTTACCAACCCCTTTTGTTAGGCAAAACCGGGCCCCCTTGGATCTATACTTTTGGCCAAGTATGGGACTATACTAAACCCGGTCTTTTGGAGCCCCCAGGGTTATTTCCCCTTGGGGTCAAACTAATGGATGGGGGGATACCTTATGGCCTTTAATATTGGTTTTACCCGGTAAAGGGGGTTCAATTTTCCCCCAACCCCAAGGGGTGATTGGATGGTTTTTCCCCTACTCACTTCCGGCCGGCCATGCCACTTAGGCCCCGGGCCATATACCTCATTTGTTCAGGGGTCCAGGGGAAAAATAGTACCCGGTGGGTTAAAGGGTACCCCCCTTAAATGGGGAAGTTAAAGGGGGAAAACCTATCATATGTAAAATTATTAGCCTGCCAAACTGGGAGCAAAGGTGAAAAATGTGCATTTTGACTCCCTGGGGCGGGATTGGGTTTTTAATGGCGTCAAGGATTTGAGCTTGGGGATTAACTATTTCATTTCCCCTCTGAACCTAAAGGGGTTTAAATTCAATGGTACCGAAAAAAGGGGATGGAATCCCCCCTGGAAAAACCCTAGCTCCCGGTATGACTGGAACTTGGGGGTCCAAGATACATGGCATATACCCGGGGGTAGTAGCTTTGGGGGAATTTCAACCCCGTTCACCCAATAAATTTATATATATATATAGTCCCTCCATATATATATATATATAATAATATATATTATATATTGGATATTTCCCAAAATAAATTTATATATATATATCCCCCCTATATATATATATATAAAATGATAACATAAATATATATAATATGATAATACCTATATATATATTTTAAATATTATATATATAGTTAAATATTATAATTTATATATATTATATATATATATAATATTAAAATATGGGGATTTATTCATTTTAAAGTTGTTTTATAATTATTATATATATATATATATTTTTTATTATATATTATATATATATGTAATATATACCCTATATTATATTAATATTTTTATATTCCCAATTTTTAATATATATATATATATATATTTATATTTATATGTAATAAAATATAATATATATATAGTATATAATGCCATTTTAAATTTATTTAAAAATTTTAAAAGGTATTACAGCCCAAATAATATTAAAAGTTTTTTCAAAATAGTATACCTATTTAATATATCCCTATATATATATTTTTTTTAAAATAATCTAATATATCCATTTTATATAATTATTTTATATATATTAATGTAAAAATTTATAGGTTAAATCCAAATTAAAATAAATAAAAAGATTATTGATTTAATTGATATTATATATATATTATATTTGTTTTTAAAAATGTTAATTAAAATTTTTATAATATAAAATAAAAATAAAATAATATAATATAGGGGATGGGATATTTAATATAAAATATATATAAGTATGAGTATATATATTAATATTATTTATTATGTATGTATTTATATACTCCATATATATAATTAATTTTATTATATATATATATATATCCCTTTAAATTTTATGTTTAAACCCCTATATAAATTATATTTATATATTTTATCATATGTATTATATAGTATATATATATATATATATTAATTTATAATTAAATTATATGTAATTAAAATTGTAAAATTTAATTTTTTTTAACCTATAATAATTATTGGGGGGAAATGAAAAAAATCCAATTAAATATTTTTTTTTTTTTGTTAAAATTAACCCAAAAAATTAAATTATTAAAACCAAATATATATATATATATATATATATATATGCCCCTCATAGTTTTAAAATTCCCTATTTAAAATAAATTTTAAAAAATTTTAACCCAAAATAACCGGTTTTAAGGCAAACCCTCCCCCAAAAATTATTATTTATTAATAAATTATAAATTAAATATTTTTTTTATTCAAATTAAAACTGGTAAAAAGGCCAAAAAAAACAAAAATTCAAAAGGGGTAAGGGAATAAAATTTCCTTTCCCTTTCCATAATGTATTTAATTAAAAACAAAAAATTAAATTTTTTAAAAACCCAATTTTTTTAATTTAAATTTAAAACAAAATTTTAAATTTAATAAGGCCAAACAAGGGAAAAAGGGGAAAAAAAACGATAAATTTTCCATTAATGGGTGGGGAAAAACCGGGAAAAAATACTGTAAAATTTTTAGTCAAATAAACTGGGTAATGAATCTTTTAAGGTTTATTGGGGGAAGGGTTTTTTTTTTAAAAACACCAAATTTTAAAACCAATTAATTCTCATTAACCCCCGTGATTTTAATAACCTTGGGGAAAAAATTGGGTTAAAAAATTTAGGGTTTCACCCCTTTTTCCAGGAAGAAATTTTTCCAGGTTAAAAAGCTTTTTTTCTTACCCCCCGTCTCCTTAAATAAAAATTAGAATTAAAAAAAAAATTACGGAGCCCCTAGAAACCAACAAAAGGGAAGGGGGTTAAATTATTTTTTCATTAAAATTTTATTTTAAGTTTATTCCAAATCTAAATTTTTAATTTAAAAAACTCCCCCCAAATACAAAATTTAAAAGAATTAAATTTTTCCTTTAAACCCAAGGGGCAGTTAATTTTGGGGATAAGTAAAAAAGGATTATTTTTTTATATAATTTAAAATATTTATTATATTTTTATTAGATATAAAATATATATTTTTTACCTTATAAACCCTTTTTTTAATCAACCACAAAACATAATAATATTTTTATATATTTTTAAAAATAAATATATATTAAAATTTAAAAATTTATAAAAGGCTTACAATATACCCCAGTATTTCTTCCAAAATTTAAAAATATATAGTTGGTTAATTAAAATTAAAATTTTTTTTTTAAAATATATATATATAATTTAACATTATTTAAAATATATATATATATATAAATATAAAATATATATATATATATACAAAATATATATATATATATAAAAATATATATATATACAAAAACATATAATATAAAAAAAAATATATATATATATAAAATATAATATAATATTTAAAAACTTATATTTTTTATAAAATATAAAAATATATATATATATACAAAATTTTATATATATATATATTTTATATATAAAATATAAAATAAAAAAAAAAATATTATATATATATATATATATATATACAAAAACACACACATATAATATATATTTTATATACATACACAATATTATATATTAAAATATATTTTTTTATTTTAAAATATATATATATAAAAAAATATAAAATATTACATATATATATAATATACAAAATTTTAAAACAAACCACATAATTATTATATATATATATATATATATATACAAAAATATATATCTATATATTATTTTATATATTATATATATATATATATAAAATTTCAAATCATATATATTATATATATATTTATATATATACAAAACAAAATATCTATATAATTTATATATATAATATTATATATATAACTACACATATATATATTATATATATATAACCCTATTAAAATTAAAATAAAATTTAAAAAATATATATATATAATAATATTTATACCGTGTGTGTGTGAATGTTTATATGTGTGTGTGTTTTATAAAAAATATATATATATATATATAAATTATATATTTTATTAAAACCATAAAATTTTTTGTTTTTCACACAAAACAAAAATACAAAAATTTTTTGGGGGTTTGTTTTTTATATAATATATATATAAAAAATGTGTTTTTTTATATATATATATATATTTTTATATAAAAATATGTTTTGTTTTGTGTGTAAATATATATTATATTATATATATTTAAATATATATATATATATAATATATATATGTGTTGTGTTTAAAATTATATATATATATATATATAAATATATATATAATTTTTAAAATATAAATATATGAATATACATTTTTATTTTTTTTGTTGTGTGTTTTTATATATATATATATTATATATATTAAACATATATATAAAATTTAATATATATATATATATTTTTTTTTGTAATATATATATAATATATATATATATATATATATATATATTATATATATATATAACACATATATTCATATATATAAAACATATTAAAAATTTTAAAGTGTGTTTTTTTTGTGTTTTTTTTTTGTGTGTGTAAAATTTTTATTTTTTTATTTTAAAAAATTAAAAAGGAATATTATATACAAGGAAAAAATAAATATAAATTTAAAAATGGAAAAATTATATATGTGTTTTTTTATTTTATATATATATATATTTTATATATATATATATATATATATACAACATAATTTTTAAAATTAAAAAATTTATATAAAAAATTTTTTTTTCCCGGGGTTTTCCCCAAAACAACTGGGCCGTAAGATTTATAAATTTTTTTGTTACCCTTTTCCCCAAAACCCAATAAGGACACCCCATTATATGTTTAAAAAAGTTTTAAAGGAAAAAATAAAATTTTTAAATAAAACACCCAAAAAATAGTTATATATTAAAATTTTTTTGTGTGTGTATCTTTTTATATATATATTAAAAAAAAAAAAAAACACACGAAAACCAAAAAAACCCCAAAAAAAACAAAATTTTAAAAAACTTTAAAAATTAGAATTAAACCAAAGCAAAAAAAAAACTGAAAACCAGAAAAATTTTTCACTTTCAAAACCAAAATTTAAATGTTGGGAACCTTTCTTCAGAATAAAACAAATTTTTCCCTACAACCTTTCCATTATAATTTTGATTTTTAAAAAGGTATGGAAATAAATAATTAATTTAAATTTAATGAATAAAATTTTATAATAAATAATTTTTAAAGGGGTGACAAAAATTATTTTGTTTTGAACAAAAACCAAACAACACCAAAAACATTTTTAACCCAAAAACCAAACCCCTTGGGGGTTTTTTCCCAAAAAATATAAATATTTGGGGGGGGGGGGGGGGGGGGGGGGGGGGGGTACTTTTTTATTTTGAAAGGAAAAATCCCCAAAAAGAAAAGTTTAAAGGAAATTTTTCCCTTTTTTTTAAACCCCCGTTTAAAAATAACAGAAAAGAAATTAACATGTTTCTTTTAAATTTTTTTTTTGGGGTTTTTTTTTTTTTTGGTTTTAAAAAATTTTTTTTTTGGCAGTTCAAAAGTTTCCTTATATGTGTGTGTGTGTGTGTGTATCTTTTATATATATATATATATATATATATATATATATATATATATATACACACTGAAAAAACTCTTTAAAATTCAACGAAGAACTGAAACTATATCCAAAAACTTGAAAATCAGAATTATCCAATAGCAATGTCGAAAAAACACACTGAGAGCCAGTAATTAGCACTTTCATCCAATTTAATATGTTGGACTTCTTCAGAATAACATACAATTACATACAGACATTGCTATTGGATAATTCTGATTTTTACAAAGTTTTTTGGATATGGATATATATATATATATATATATATATAGATAGATATATATGTGTATATATATATATATATATATATATATATATGTGTGTGTGTATCATATATATATATATATATATGTCTGTATGCACACACACACACACACACACACACACACACACACACACACGCACACACACACACAAACACACACACACACACACACACACAAAGCTAATACAGAGACAGTGCACACCAAACTCTATAGGGGAGCTATGCAGCCATCTAAGAGTCAGAATAAAGATAAAACTAGAAAATATATTTTAACAGAAATATTGACACTGGTTGCTGGGCATTTATGAGGCAGAAGTCATCAGTAATAAGTGTATGACAGTGTTGAGTGCACACTTTACTTCTCTCTTCAGCTTTTTTGCTACACTAACAATAAACTGTCCCTTGACCATACAACCTGCCAGTCCAGTAACTGGCCTTCTGGATTGCCTTGGAGGTTGAAAGACGAGGTCATTGGAAGATGGAAGATAATGGGTGAACTTTTAAGATTTAATAAAGAACTACAAATTTTATTAATAAATGCAACCGTTTTTAAAGAAAAGTGACAAAAAAATCCCTGATCCCTTTGTTTTGAACTTTAAAAGACTGCTAAATGCAGACATTCTCAAAGGAAGCCATCTTTATGATCCTCTGTGTTGTTATTATGATACCAAACCTTTCCTTGTTTTCCAGATCCTCATCACGAGTATTTGTGTACTAATTCGAGAATCCATGAAGTAAGAATACCTGTACAGTAAATTACAGATGAGTTAACATGTTTCTTAATATTTTTGGTGGTGGATTACTTGGCAGTCATGTTCTTTTAAAAAACATATATATATTGGGATTTATATCTTTCTCCCCCATAAACACACACTTTTGCATATAATTTATAAAATATTTTTTCTTATATAGTCTGAATTTGGGTCTGAGATATACAATATATAAGTTATACACTGTAAAATGTATGTAATGAATAATCACTAAATCAAAATTACCACAACAATACTTTTATATATTCCACTTTGTACCTTCTCAGTGATAGTGTAGTACACCATGCAGATCACATGAATAAGTTATTTTCTTTTTGTACACAGTACAAAACAACATGCATAAGTCAGAGTACAAAAAGAACTTAGCCCAAGTGACGTGACCAAATTCTTGTCCTTTGTACATGTACTACTACAAAAAACTTTGTGTATTGTTTAGTATGAAAATTAATTAGCCCTTTGAACTGCATGATATACTACACTATGCTCAGAGTAAGAAAGTTTGTACTATTTTAATGAGAGCATTATCAGATTTACAACACACTTCAGTTTCAATTGTAATCAGCAGATCAGTGGACTTGCCCTAACTAACCATTTCAATTACAACCTGGTTACAAGCAACTTATCTGAATGTCTACAAAGCTTTAGCTACCGTAATGCATTTTAGTTACAGTACAGGAAAAAAATAAACATAGGAGATGAAGTGCTTTACAGCCTTGAAAGTTGTAACACATTTACCACTGCCACACAAACAACCTACAGTTTTAAAAATCTTTCAGTCATTTCACCCTGCCAAACTTTTTGTGACATCATGAAGCATTTTATCAAGATATTAAAGCTGTAAAATTGCTGCTGATCCTATTCTGTGGTGTAGGTTGTCATATGTGCTTAGTACAATACCCAATCATTACAGCTTTCAAAGATGCATAGCATAGAAGATTATTACTGAATCACCGATCATAACCAGTTTATTAATGTGTTTCAGGAATGGATTCAAGAAATTCATCCTGAGAACAAAAGTGAATTTCCTGTAGTTATTGCTGCAGCACATTAGCAAATCATTGTAATCATTAACCCAATCATAGTTCTTTGTCATTCATGAATCTTTACCTGCCCCAATGTTTTACAAGTTAGAGAAAAAAAAAGAAGAGTAGGAGCAAAAACTGTTTTATAGCTTTGAAAGCTGTAACACAGTAGCAATGCCACACAGACAGTGGCCACAAATGGAGTGTACCTGTAACAACTTTATAAGTTGCTAGACACTTCAGCCTGCCCTTTTTGTGTGGTAACCAAGTGTCTTACAGATTATAAAGCTGTTATCATTTCCTAGTGCTGTTCCATAGTGGATGCTGTAGATTCTATAGCTCAAGACCGAAGCATAACAGCTCTAAAAGCAGCATAACAAAATCTATGTACCACTTTGACATCAGAGACGTGCATAACAAGATTGTCTTTTTTCCCAGTTTTGAAGTGTAACCAACAAGCTTTATGTACTACTAATGTTGTTATGCATCTTTGAAAGCTGTTATGATTGGGTCTTGAGGAAGAGCACTGCATAAAACAGTTTACCTTTTTGCCAAGTTCAAAGTGTAATTGGTACAGTTCATGTACTACACAGCTGTTAGAGTGTACAGAAAATGCAGTTTCTCACTCTTTACTACTTATTTATCTGTGTACATAATTCAAAGTGTACTTGTCAAAAAATGCTTCCTTTCCTTTAAGTGACTGGGGAGCAATTTTCCATAACTAGAATAACATGTTCACCACTACTGAAAGTCACATCTGTATTCTCCCAGCATTACTTCACACCTCAAGCTATCATTCTAATCTTTGAAATAACAGCATACCTGTTGCTTAAACGAAAACTCCATCTTGAATTTGAAACAATATATATTTTAACATATATTGATATCCTGTGCTATACTAATGCATCACAATTACTTTTAAGTGTTTTTATTATATTTTAATTGTTTATGTCTCCAAATGGCTATCATAGGTAAACCTAAACTAATTTTGTTTACCAGTCTCTTCTGGTGACCCCAATGTATTTTGTGTCCCTGTAATATTATACAGTCTAGACCAGTGATGTGAACCTATGACCTGCGTGTCAAAGGTGACACACCACAAAGTTTTGGGTGACACACCAGTATTCACCACCACCCAAGTTACCAAAGAAACTGAATGAAGTACAAGAAATATGTGACCATGCACTTATTTACTATAACTCAACAACAAAAAACTCATTAATTGATGTTAATCAAATGAAATGTAATGTGTTCCATATTTTTTTCAATTCAATTCAAAATTACTATTACAAGTAGGGTAATTTTCTGGTACACTACTTTAAGCCCAATTATCAGTGCACATATTGTTTTCTCTATTGTAAGTCACTAATTTTTCTTTTACTTTTTAATTCATAGCAGCAGACGATTGGACTGTATTTTTTTAAATAAATAAATATGTAAAGAATTGTTTCCCTTTTGTAGAAATTTGTAGGAATTTTTGAATTTTTGACACTCTGAGCCCAAAAGGTTCACCATCACTGGTCTAGACATTAAAATGATATTTTATGCATTTAATTAGATTAATGACAATGTTAATTGCTGGCTTAATAGTCTGTCTCAAGAAGCAGCCATAATTTTTATTTTTCCCAAACCTTCTCTAATAAGTGCTAATTTTAAATTGATATACTATTTTCTGTGGAATTGTTCTTGATATTGTTTCCCCAATTTTCAAGAGATTATCCAAAATATTGCTTCCTCAAATGTAGGAAAAAGTCCCAAGAAAAAAAATAGTGTGATTGTTCCCACTGAGGTGAACCGTGTAAAATATGCAATGCAGTGGTGTGTTGTCCCTCCCCCCAATAACATTAACATTTTATTTCTTACCTAAACCAATTGAAAGTGACTTTCATTGATCACTAAAATTCTGAAGTTGTGTTATAAGGTGATTACTGCTGCCTTAAATCCCCATTCTCACTAACAAGTTTTACACTGAAACCTTTACACAATCATTGTATCTTACCACCTTGTTTATGAGGGTGTAAGGGGATGATGCAGCAGCCTTCTTATAATTAAACTTTACAATTCTCTTTGCTTGGAAATGTTTACATAGGTATTTTTATACCTCAAGTAGATTCCAAATAATTTTTCCTCAGAGGACAGCAAATGTTGGAGGTGTGACGGGAAAAAAAGAAGTAACTGGGAACATATTTTCTGGGAGTGAGATGACATATTTTAAAGATTCCCTGCAAACTGATCTGTCAGGGCTACTTGGTGAGCAACATGGTGTAACTAAGGAAATTATTTTTCTGAGCTATGATACAGAATTGGAATTGCTTAGACATAGTAAGGCCTTGCTGAGTCTAATTATGGTGGCTGCAAAAAAATCACTTACTAGAAAATGGAAATCAAAGTCTAAACCAACTTTACAAGAAGAAGTGAATATAGCAACAGAGAAAAAACAACTGGAATTAGGATCTTAGAAAAGGCGAGGAACAATACATGCAGAGGAGGAACAAGATTTAAAAGACAGCAGGATTTGAACTGCTAGTTAATGTTTGACTGACAATGACTGGACAGATTATAAGTGATGTGTAATGTTTGCGATACAATTATATCAACATGATTTGTTTTCATTTATATAAATGTATGATTGCCTATGTCATAAGTGATAATTTAATAAATATGTTTCTTGTTTAAAAAAAGACACTTTAGAATTATGGTAATTAGTATAAACACATGTAATGCAAACAGAGAAAAAACAGTATCATTATGTTACCATGGGAGATTACAGAGAGGGAGTTTTATGCTCATGCTATGGTTTAAAAATGATTGTTTTGTGGTTATCAAAACAATTAACTTATGTGCCTTTTAGGGGCTAATGACAGAAACAGCCTGATTAGGGCAAGTACTGAACAATGCAAAAAAAAAAAAAAAAAAAAACGAACTTAGCAACATACTGATATAAAACTTTAACATGTCAGCTCAAGATATAAAAACAGCAAAGTTTTCAGGTCACAAACACATGTTTAACAATACAAGTACATTTAAATAGTATAGTTACATCACAAAACCAATGGCAGGACTGCCACAATCACTCAATTAAGATAGTAACTTCTTTTTTAAAGGAAACACAGCAGTACACATTAAAACATAAAATCACCTTATATATAACTATTTACGTTTAAGAACTGGTTGCAATGTAATGGTCTAATTTATGTCTGGAGGTTGATCAGCTTGTAACTGTAAAATCCATTTGTATTCTTTTATTTCCAATTTATTATTTAAATCATCCCACCTAATACCCTTAGTGATTGTATCTATAACTCTAAAAGTGAAGGAATGTGATGTCCCAAGCTCATTAATATGTTTTGCCAAAGCATTAGTCAAAACATTCCTTCTAATATCAGAATTATGTTCAATAATCCTGTCCTTTAATCTCCTTACTGATTTTACAACATAAAAACGGGAACACAGTTTACAAGTCGCAAGATATATAACATTAATTGAATTACAAGATGCAAAACATTTAAAATAGTATATCCTGTTGGTTAATGGATGTATAAAATTTGGGTCCTTATTAATAAATTACAACAGTAGCAATTGTAGCATGGATGGGTGCCATTCTTATTAACCTGTCTAGATGAAAAATTGGTACACATCTCCTTATAACACAAATGCTGTTTAAGACTGGCGCAATTATGATATGTAAACTTTGGTTCATTACCAGCTAATTTTCCTGTAGTTCTGGCATAGCTTTCAAAATGCCTCAGTTATCAGATATAATTTTCCTTACATGATTGCTGCATCTATAATAGATGTTATACTGTTAAATAATAAATTGGAAATGAAAGAATACAAATGGATTTTACAGTTACAAGCTGGATCAGCCTCCAGGGATAAATCATACCATTACTTTGAAACCAGTTCTTAAACATAAACAATTATACCTAAGGTGATTTTATGTTTTAATGTGTACTGCTGTGTTTCCTTTAAAAAGAAGTTACTGTCTTAATTGATTGATTGTGGCAGTCCTGCCACTGGCTGTGTGATGTAACTTTACTATTTAAATGTACTTGTATTGTTAAACGCATTTAGCACTGAAGAAGGGTTTGTGATCTGAAAGCTTTGCTGTTTTTATATCTTGAGTTGACATATTAAAGTTTTATATCTGTACGTTGCTAAGTTCATTTTTTTGCTGTGTTCACAACTTGTAGAAATGATCACTTTACTTTGACTCTTGTTTTACGTTTGTGTTAAGTACTGAGCAATGGCATAAACAGCAACTCAACCATAATTTCCATGTTATAACTCCAACAAATGTAGACACTAATCAACAGTAATAAAAAAAAACTTTGCATTTACTTCCATGCAGTCCAATTATTTACCGTACAAAAAAATAACAACATAGTACATAAATTATTGTTCAGGATGCACTATGTATGTCAATCATGTCTCATTTTATTGCTCTGGATGCACTATGTATGCCAATGTTAGCTGTGTCTTCATTTTTTTAAAAACATTTACTGACTGACAACTTCTGCTACATGCATTCTTTTGGACATGTCTTCTCTTTCACTGTCAATCAAGTTTCCATTGCCTTTCATTCATTTGGGTCAAGCCAAAATCTGGACAAACTTAGAGAAGAGCCAATATTCTACACGGGTATCTGTATGAAGCAGACCCATCAACTGCCTCTGAGTTTTACAGAATGTTCCCAATTCTGCCTCAGGTTTTAGTTCTGTTCCTCATAAAATTTGTAATTAGTAAAATGAAATGTAATAAAGAGAAAAAAACAGCAGTTATCTAAGTGTGCTAACCTTAAGTGAAGGGTTCCAAAATAATCACACAACAGCAACAGCAGCAATCACAGATCAACAGCACTTCCCAATAATTAAACCATTTCCATGTTCTTTTTATCTTAAATAACAAATCCTACTCCTCAGCTTCTCCTATAAATGATTTAGATTTAATACATTTGTATTCAGAGAATGGAGAAAGCCTAACATTTCTACCACATGGCAACCAAAATAACTGCATTCCCCAAGTTATTGAATACAGATATCTAGGTCTCGGGTGTATATTATGTTATCGAATTTTTAAAAGTTCGAACGTCATATGATCAAGCCATATGATCAAACTTTTAAAAGGTCGAAAAGCTAAAAAAAATAACAGACAAAACCTACCTGACCCTTGTAAGCAGGGGGGCAAGCACCCCTGCACCCCCTATGTGGGGGCCTGCTCTCCCCACACCCCCGCTCTTTAAATATACCAACTCCAAGATCGCACTACAGTGCAGGAAAGGGAAATCTTCCAATTCCACACTGTATGGAGATCTCCGTTGAAACGTTTGAACTTTTAAAAGTTCGATGATATGGTGTCGACCATATGACGTTCAAACTTTTAACAATTCTATAACGTAATATACACCCCTAGGTCTCACCTTGGAGCACTCTGTTACACTTTTACCTACACAAGCAACATCGTTAATAAAGTCCTATCACTACTAAAACTCTGTTATCATATCTCACATCTCTGTCCAGCAGCACATACAGCCCTAGCCAAAAATGTATTCCTCCCCCCACCTGAATATGGCCTCCCTCTCCTCACATTTTACTCTGCTTACACCACACAGAGACTACAGGCTGCTGTAAACAAACTCTGCAAAGTCGTGCTTGTTGCTGATGCCCATTCTCACCACTGTTATCTCTTAAAAGAGTCTGAACCGTTCACAGTTACAGAAAGTTCAGCCTCCCTACTCAGTTCATTCCTTTTCACAATTTTAAAATCTCCATTGCCTCCTCTAAAAGGAAAACATCTGATCAGAGACCAAGTATATTCTTTAATAAACTCACAGGAAAGTGTCATTGTACTAATTCTAACTTTTTAATAAGGCTTCTTACTTGCTATGCTTGTGTTGAACTCTACACACTTGTCTAGACTTGTTCATCAACTTGCTCAATTCTGCTCTCCATGTGTGCTCAGCTCTGTATATTTGCTTGTTATTAAATCTGTATCTTTGTCTTTGTGCCCAGGACATGGCTGAAAATGGTCTTTGGAGTAAAACAAACTGCAATAAAAAGAGGAAACATAAAAATAATGCAAACGTCCAAATGCTAGATTAAGAATCCAAAAAAATAACCATACTGTAACACTCACAAATAAGTGGCATCTCCCAAAGATTAAACTTGTCATACCTCAAAACAAAGCTAACAGTAATGGCATCACAACCTAAACCATTCTGGAGTGTGTTAAAGGGATCCACACAGTGACAAAGAATCAGCAAAAGGAGAAGAGGAAGAGGAATATTGCAGTGAATGAATTCATATTCAAGTCTTGCCAAGTACCTTCACATGTTGGATCCTGTTTTTTTTTTTACAATATCTCACCATAATGACTCTGATAACTACATTTGACATAAGATGGAGAAAATAGGTGAACTAAAAAGAAGACTGGGTACTCAGGTCCCAGGATAAAAAAGTGCCCACTCCTGGCATAGGCAGTGGTGCCAAACCTGGGAAAAGGCAGTGTAGAATCCTCAGAACATGGAAGCATTCTTACTACAGGGCTAGGCAAAGCTGGAGGTGGCCCCATATGGGAGAAAAAAAGAAGCAGTCCCAAAAAATGATAGGCCACGCAAAAGGCACAGAGATAATAAAGTGGACTGTTGAGGACAATAAAGAGATTATGTATTATTACTATTATACAACAAACCCAGAATTTCAACTCAGAGGATATAGAAGAGCAAAAAACAAATTAGTGGAAATAATAATATTTGCAGAAGAAAAACTGCTTAAAGTCACAGATAATACTTTAATATCCTTAATGCAACACATAGGGCACATCATTACCAAGATGAAGACACACTAGGTTATCTGGAAAAGGAAGTGACAGAGGAAGTGAGACAAGATAAAGAACATAAAGATAAAGAAGAGGATATTAAAAGATATAAAAAAGCATGAACATCGGAAAGAAAAACAGATATGATATAGTGTGATAGTTATGCAGAGAAGCAAGCCATACTAATCAATATGAGAAAATGCAGCTGCAAAGACATTTGAAAAGAAATACAGGCAACAGCACCCAGATATGGTGCATTTCACAAAAGCAAAATTAGGATCACAAAAGTAGAATGTAATTGAAAAGAAGTAAATCTGGTGATGTGGAATAGAAATAAATAAAAACCGAAGTAATGTACCAACTGCAAAGTGAAGGATTTAGTATGGAAACTCCAGTACAGGCAATATTTCAACATGATGTATCAATGAATCACCAGATAGTAGTTCAGCCAAATGAGCAATATGCCTTTGGAGAAGCTATACCACAGGATAATATTTTGGAACTTTCTGTTGGAGACTTGGATGAAAGTCCAATTAGAATTGCACAGCAACGGAGAAAGCATGAAAAAAGAGCAAAAAGGATACAGTCTAGAAAAGAATGATGTAAGGGAAGACTCGCTTGATTGCATAGAGATGGACACACATATTAAGATAGATGATAGAAAGATTTAGAGGAAGTGAATAAGACCCAGAAACTCTGGACAATGGGAAAAACTGATGAATACAGTAACTGAACTTTTAAGGAAAATTTATGTGATATAACAGAAAAAAAATAAGCTATATTACTGTGCAGCTCTACTAATGACAGGCACAAATGCAGATTAACAAAGTAAAGAGGAAGCGAAGGTGAATGCCACTATGGAAGTGCCAAATAGAGAAAAGTGTAAAGCAATTAGTATTACTATTAGAACACAGAAAAGGGAACAAATCATCAAGAATGCTTAGAAAGACGGATGTCGTCAAATCAACACAGAGTTTTAAAACAGATCATGATTTTTCATGCATTGTCTCTAACAATAAATTTAAACTATCAGCATAAGCAGAAAAAACATCAAAGGTATGCAAACAAATAAAAAAGAAAAGTGCAAAACAAACAATTCATTGATGACCCAAAAAGAGTTTATAGAGAACTAGGAAACAAAGCAAATAAATAAATAATGATACCACAAAAACTAGAAGAATACATTTGGGGAAGTAGTTATGAAGATCCTGCTGTATATAGCCAAGGCACAGAATGGATAAAACGTTAAAAGAAGCAGTAAGAAACTTTTATATGCAGAATATGAAATGAAATGAAGCAATAGTCAGAGAAATTGAAACAAAAGTAAGAAGAAGCTGTACCTAGCTTCTGGCTAAAGGTTTTAACAGCTTCATACAAAAATGTATCCCCAAGTAATAATAATTTATATGCACATCCTGACCAGACACCACTCTGGTTAACATCAGAAAACAAATACTCCACCTTAACAGCAAACCTGCAAGCCATCCTTGGAATTATAGAGTAATGACTATTATACAATGACAAGTCATTGTTACTCAAAAACGTGCACACTGATTGGACAGCCCAGCCAGCATGCTCATTGTAAATTGAGCATATACCAACAGAAACAGAAACTTACCTGATTTTCCTAATATTTATTTGCTGTCCCTGCTTAAATCTTGGCAGACTGACATATGTCTCAACTGTCTGGATCTTTGCAGAATGTCCGGATTTTTGCCTCAGACTTTTTGTCTTTTCCACATAAAAAAATAGTTATCTAGCAAGCCACTGTAGTTGAAGTCATTAAATAATGATAGACATTTGAGATTTATCCTTCATATCCTTCAGAAAATGCAAACTAACAGAAAATGTCTCCTTCAAACAACTAAGCAACTTTCTTACTTTATAAGAATAATAACATTTGTAACTATTTTTCGACCTTTGTTTCCCCCCATTATATTGAGCTTTGCTGTTGGAAAGTTGCTTGAAAGAGATGCTTTCTACTACCATGCATTTTCTGAAGGATATGAAGGCTAATTGTCAAATGTGTGTCATTGCTTAATGATTGCAACCCCATTGGCTTGCTAGAAAACTAGTTTTTTTATGAGGAAAAAAAAACAAACTATGAGGCAAAAATCTGGACGGCACCCAAAAGAAAACAGCAACAGAGATTTTCTTTTCTCCATTCCTTCTCTTCAACAGCACTGATGCATTGATGCACTGTGCAAGCATGAGAATGTAACTCCCATACACATGTACAGTACATCAAAAACAAAAAAAGAATGGGAAACAACTTGGAGAAACACTATGGCACCATTATACAAAGATAAGCAACTTCTTTCTTAAATAACGTAAGTGTATAATAGCAGTAACCAAGTTGTGGGTGTGGGTATATGAGGATTTACCCTCATGTGTGGATTATTGCTTAAATAATTTGCTTTCTAACAATATATAAACTATTGACTGGAACTGATACAGACAGGGTTTATAGTCACCTAGAAAAAAATTATCATGGCAATTGAACAAAAAAGTAACAGAATAAAATAATATGACACAAAGAATCATCTATTGTTAAACAAAGACATAAATGAGAGCAAAGCTTAGTATGGAATAGATGACTAAAACTAATATTAAAAACTGTTTTGACATATAGGAATAAAGTTCAAGCTAAAGTACTGGCTCAGTTGCACAAGAACAACAATAACAATGATTTTTGCTTATAACATGATATATAAAAACTAGGGCAGGGCAAGATTATATATTCCTCAGTGTAAAGGAGGTATGGGCCTTCTTGAAATTGCGTATATGTTTAGGTCTGTAATCATGGGACTGTAGGGATATTTGTTGATGATATCAGATCCAAACATAGTGAAAATTCTAAATCATAAAGGAAACAAGGCTAAGATGACATCTTTGCTTAGATTAACAGGATTGTTTCAGAAAGGACTAGGAATGGAAATCAGATCATATATATATATATATATATATATATATATATATATATATATATATATATATATATAAATCAGTTGTCAACAGAATGTGCCAAAAATGAATATAAAGAACAGGACAAGAAGAAAAGGAAAGAAACCTATAATGCTTTCAGTTATGGTAGCACTAATAGAGAACTCATTGCTCAATTATGCAATGATCAAGATTTGATGCATGAATGGTTAAGGAGAAATTAATTTCATAGCAGCTCAAGACAGCAGACTACACATTGGTTTGAAAAACTTATAGAAAGTGGCAGATAAAGGTAAGTTCAGGTTTTATAGTACAGATCTTGAAACAGTTGCACTTCTGTTTCTGGGTGTGATGTACTGGGGGTCTGTACAGTGAAAGGCACAACAATGTGGTAAGAACGTTGCATTGGGGATTGAGTAAATGCTACAACAAACAGCTGAAAAGCACGGGAAGCATGAACCACAAAGAATTAATAAAAATGAAAAAAGTTATCATCACATGGGATCATTCAGTACCAACAATTAAGGAAGTAGAAGCAGATGTAGCAGTCAAAAAAGAACAAAAGTATCATTAATCACTGAAATAGCTACATCTAGTGATTATAGAGGCATGCACAGTATGAGACAAAGTTTTAACATACCACAATATGCAAAAGAAACTAATGTAATATGGGATAAACATACCTGGATACTTCCAATACTAGTATGACCAACAGGGCTAAAAAAATGATTTTCAAGTGTACTTAAGTATGCTTCAAATTAACTATAGAACGGAGAAATTCTGGATATACTGTGGGGGCTGAGTACATAACTCTTAGTAAACATCAGATTGAAGTAATACTAATTTCATAAACTCTAATTATACCGTGACTCAGAAATGGGTTCCATTCCTGTTACAATATTAAAGGGGTAGAGTTGGTTTAATGGTTAAGGTCTTCACCTCACAGAAACAAGGTACAGTGCTTGATTCTGACCTCTGTTCACTATCTGGTTATTGGCTAGACTTGTACTAATCTGCAGACTAATTGCCTATAATTTACCTATCAACCCATGAAAAGAAAAACATCTGGAGAAATTAAAAAGAGTGTTTTAAAAAGTATTATATACGTTGATGATAGGAAATCTAGCAAATTACTGTCCATTATGGATCAACCTATCTATGGGAATTTGAAAAACACATTAATACTCCACCTAACTCCACATCATAGGTTCATAGGTGTGTACTAGGCTAATGGTCCTGGGGCCTTTACAAGCCTAGCCATAGGATTATCCTGGCATCGTGCCACCCCACCTTAGTTTCCAGTGGCTCTGCCGAGTAGAGCCACTGGAGTTATCCCCAGGGTGAATTTTCTATTTCCCATCCACTCATCAAGATTTCTCTTGAAGTGGGTCAGCGAGGTGCTCTGCTTGACATGTATGGGAAATCTATTCCATAGCATGAGGTGTCTCTAGATTATGAACCTGCCCCTCCAGCTTGTTCTGTTGATTGTGGTAATGAGGTTGAGGTCTCTGGAGCGTGTGGTGCAGAGGGACTGGGATTTCTTTTGATGTTGCATTTTTAACAGCGCTGGATCAGACATGGCTTTGTAAGTCAAGCAGAGATCGCCTCTAAGTAGGCAATATGAGACAGAGAATAGTTGTAGTTTTTTTGTGTCTGTCCATATAGGACAAGTATTTAAGGCCTAGGATCCTCTTTGTGAGGTACTTTTGCAGCCTCTCCAGTTGTTGCAGGTGTCTAGTGAGGTACATGCCAAATGGGGCATTGTACCTGATGATTGACCTAATGAGGGAAGAGTAGAGGGAGACAATGACCTCTTTCTTCCTGGATGCAAAACCCTTAGTAATGAGATGTGCCACATAGAAGGACTTTCTGACCACAGTGGAAATGTGGTGATCAAAAGAGAGGTTGCTGTCAAGCTGTGTTCCCAGATCTCTTATAACGCCTTCTGTGTTCAGTGGACTACCATCGATGTGGTAATTCATGGGAACCTGTTTTTTCCCAAAGGGGATGACGACACATTTTTTGGCATTGAGCTTAAGGCCATGGTTCTGACACAAGTCGTTGGTCTCAGTGAGGCCATTCTGTAGGATGTCAACATCACTTGAGGAGTTAATAGCTCCCAACTTGCAGTCGTCTGCAAACATCATCAGCCAGAGTCCCTTCGTGTTGGGCTGGACTTCAGAGAAGTAGATACCAAACAGGAGAGGACCCAGGACCAAACCCTGTGGGACTCAAACAGCAATGTCCATGTCATACCCATCAAACCCAAATCTCCACCTTCTTGCAAAGGTTCAATGCTCCTCATATTTTAAGGTAGCCCCCCCCCCCCAGGACAGTAAAGTATCTTCCTCAAAAACTACATCAGAAAAACTAACCTTAGCCAATATAGCATTCACCCCTCCTTCCTTCATGTTGTATCTTGTCCACTAAGCCCAACTCATGCACATGTTTTCATTGTCTCCTTGACCACTAGCACAGACCTTCTAAATTTAAACATTCCCTGATCATCTTTGTCCTAAAGAATTCATCCCCCTCTAGAGCTATAGACTTTAGGACAAAATGTCTTTGTTCAGTCACACAAGTATTTAAAAAATGTTGACAGTCAACTATTTCAGTATATCAATACATTTTTAGTTATTTATTTATTGCATTTGTTTACCAGGAAAGTCCACTGGGCCTAGAAGAGCCCATTTTCAGTGGAGGCACAGGGAGAATAGCTCCGACAAGAACGTAGATACAGAAAACATTAAACATTAATTGGTACAAAAGGTAGATACAGTGTTACAGATTGTGATTACAATAATATATACAGAATATATACATAAAAGCAGGAATTTTGTTGGTTACCAGATGAATTCAATCAGAGAGGTATAAACAGAGATATATTAATCAGCATTATTGTACCAGTATCAACAAATAAAAGTAATGTCTTTCGGCTTTTCCTGGTTAGGGGTCGCCATAGCAGAATGCCGATCCGCTTATGATTGGCAGTAGATTTTTACGGTGCCTAGGTGCCAGCTTTTTCAATGAAGGCACACCCATTCATGCACGCACCTACCTACATGCCTTTAAATGTCACTCGACTGTAGGGAGGACATGCAGACTCCACACAGAAGGCGCTCCAGCCAAGAATCGAACCGGAGAAGCTCTTCTGTGAGTCCGCAATGCTAACCACTGCACCACCGTGGCCTATACCAGTATCAACCAGTGATAAAAATAATAATTATGGAGAAAATGTCATCAGTCAGCAGTAGCAAAAAGTGTATGATTCGAGTTATCATATAAAGAGAAGGAGGAGGTTAGGTTATAGACCAGGTACATAGCCAGGAAGAGTTGGGATGATTTTTCAGTATTTGTTTGAAGGTGGTGGTGCTGCCTGTGTTTCTTACAGAAGGTGGAAGTGAGTCCTATCATTTGGCGATGGTGAAGGAATAGAGGAGCTGACCAGCAGGTAAGGGGGGCTTTTCTACTTTTAGAAGTAGATGCGTTTCATATCTTAGTTGCCTGCTGGGTTGGTATTGGGTGAGTACTGTGAAGAGAGCAGGGCACTCTGTTTGCCTGTAGATTATTTTTGTGTGCTGTAGTTAGTTGGGTGAATAAGAGATGGTGGAGGAGTTCCAGCTAGCCTAATTGTTTCAGTGAGTTACAGTGGTGGGATGAGAATTTAGCTTTGGTGGCAAATTTGGTTATTTTGTTGTAACACATTTCAAGTTTGCATTTTGCAGAATTTTGGATATTAGTGAGGAGAGGGGCACCATAAAGGAGGGAGGGTAATAAGAAGTTGGTTGCAAGGGTTTGTCTAGCAGAGAGGCTAAGAAAGTGTTGGTGCCTGTAGAGCATACCAAGCTTTTGGTGTGTTTTTATGATATTATTGTCTATGTGTAGGTGAAAGTTAAGGTTTTCATCTATAATAATGCCTAGCAGTTTAGTGTGTAGGGCAACTTCTATAGTGGTATTGTCTTGAGCTTGTATAGTGAAGAGTTTTTTTTTATCTAGGGGAGTGGTTTTCTTCCTAGGAGTAAAAAGTACTAGTTTATTTATTTATTTATGTATTTTTGATTTTTTTTTTTTCAATAATCATTTTTTATTATTTTTCACAACCATATTACAAATTGTTAATCATCCAGGATTCAGTAGAGGTGAGGGCATTCTGGGTGATTTGCTGGAGTTCAAAACTGAAATTTGCAATGCATATTATTGTAGAGTCATCAGCATACTGGATTATTGAGCATTGTAGGAGAGTGGAGTGAAAGTTATTAATAAAGATGCTACATAAGAGGGGACCAAGTATGGAACCTTGGGGTACCCCTGTGGAAGTATTGAGGAAGGGAGAGTAAGACTGTTGCCATTTGGTAGATTGCTGCCTATTGGAGAGAGAGCTATTGAACCATTGTAGGGTAAGTGGAGAAATGTGGAGAGTGGCTAGTTTGGAGAGGAGGATGGTGAGGGAAATGGTATCAAAAGCTCTGGAGAGATCTAGGAAAAAGAGAAGTGATTATTTTGCCAGAATCCAATGCCCGGTTTACTGTGTTTAGGAAGGAGAGGAGGGCAGTAGTCGTGCTGTGTCCTAGTCTGAAACCATCATGAGGGGGTGATAGAATTTGGTTTTCAAGCAAGTGGTTGAGGAGATGGGCATGGATGCATTTTTCCAGTGTTTTAGAGATGGATGAGAGAATTGCTATGGGCCGAACGTTTTTGGTGTCTGTGCTGGTGCCGCCTTTGTGTAAGGGGAGAATGTATGCTTTTTTCCAGATGTCTGGTATGAGGGATTCCTTAATTGATCTGTTAATGAGTATGCTGATGGGATAAGCTATAGAGTTTGCAGCTAGCTCCAGGAAGTGTGGGGGTAGATTATCAGGGGCCAAAATACAGGGTTTTAGATTAAGTAAAAGTTTTTTTATTGAAGCAGTAGGTATGGGGGAGAATTTTAGGTTGAAGTCAAGGGTAGGATTATTTTCTGGCATGATTTGGTCATCAGCTGTCTTGGTGGTGGTGGCGGTGCTACCTGCAAAAAAGGTGGAGGTCAGGTTAGCTATGGTGTCAGTAAAGTAGGAATTGAAGAGGGTGGCAAGTTCACTGGGGTTTTGTCTGGGTCAGGGGATGGGTTGCTCTGTCAGCCTGGGTGTAATAGTTGGTTAATGGAGGACCAGATTTTTTGGGATTATCTTTATGTTGGCTTTGTAGATGGAGATCGTGGGCTTTTTTATCTGTAGCTATTAGTCACTTTGCCTGGTTACAGAGTTGTTTGTTTTGTAGTAGAGTTGAGGGGTCTTTGTTTTTCTGCCACAATTTCCAGATTTTATCCCTTGTGAACATGACTTCTTTGGTGGATTCTGAGGGCCAGCTTGCATGGTTATGTTTATCCATTTTTGGCAGGTGGGTGCTTGCCTATTTAGGATGTCTAGGAATGTTCAGTTAAAGAATTCAACAGCCTCATTAAGTAGTAGGGATTTCAGGGGTACCCAGTTTACTTTAGCTAAGGTTTCATTAAATACGGATGATTGGAACTTAGTCAAATTTCTGGTTGATTTGTATTGTTGTTGGCCTTAGATTGGGGAAGATGAAAAATAAATAAATATGAAAATAAAATAAAATAAATAAAAATAAATATGAAATTCTTACTGACACCCAAGATATTTTTTGAACTAGCCATTTCATACTTACTGCAATCTACACAGTGGGTGATAAAATATTACTGGCCATGGAAAAGACTATCTCACAAGATTTGTTCTTACTATCATGCATTCTTTTGAGAGTGTGGCTCATACTATAACTGTTAGAAAACTGTATGCTCTTAGTTTCACCCCTAATACTCTATCCTCGTTCAGTAATTATTTGTCCTAAAAGACCTTTATGATTAAGATGGGTGATGATTAAACTGAAAAGTGCACCTTTATTTTTTTAAACAAGAAACGTCTTTATTGAATTATCACTTTTGAAATTGGCAACCAAACATTTACATAAATGAAAACAAACCATATTGAGATATTTTTGCAAACATTATACATCACTTATAATCTATACAGTCATTGTCAGTCAAACATTACATAGTTCATTCAATCCTGCCTTCCCTTAAACCTCATTCTTCCTCCAAAACATTTTGCGTGTATTGCTCCCACAATTCCCATTTTTTCTATATAATTTGCTCCTTCCCTTTTATAAAAATCTCACTTCCAGTTCTTATATCTCTGTTACAACATTCAGTATTTCAAAGCAGTTGGTTTAGATATTAATTTCCATTTTCTAGTGATTGTTTTTGGCAGCCACCAGAATTAAACTCAACAAGGCCTTACTATGTATAGACAATTACGGTTTTGCATCACAGCTCGAAAAATACTTTCCTTAGTTATACCAATTTGCTCACCCAGTATTTCTGACAGAGTAGTCAATAGGGAATTTTTAAAGTCTGCCAACTCATTACACTCCCAAAAAATGTTTACAATTACCCCTTTCTTCCCAACATTTGCAATCTACCTGAGGAAAAAATTCTTTGGAGTCTGCTTGGGGTATAAAAATACCTATGCAAACACTTCAAAGCAAAGATCCTAAATCTTCTAGACTTTGTTGTATATTTGGGAGTCAAACATGTATCCTCGCATTTGTTCTTTGTGAAATGTATATCCAAGCTCTCTTCCCAATCCTTTCTAAGCTCCTCTGATTGATTCCTATAGTTATCATACGTATTTTATATGCCATACTAATTATCCATTTTTAGCAGCAGCTTCTGTTCTAGATTCTACTAAAACCTCTGCCTGTACTGGTCCTTCACTTAGGATGCCCTTATTCATCTAACTTTGCCTATACTCTGATTTCATTGTTTGATAGGAAAGGCAGTCTCCAGCCTGCAGTCCAAATTAATTCTTGACATCTTTCTAGTCTATTACGTTTTCCTTATCTAATTATTTGCTCCCAGTACCTTGGTTCCTTTGCCAGTTTCCACAAGTAAATTCCACCCCCCCACTTGTCTATTCTCTGTATCCCTAATTGCAGTTATCCCTATCAGCAGAATCTAGTTTCTCCATTCCCATGTTGGCTTAGTTCTTAGAATATTTTCTGCCACTTTATGAATGTAATATTCTGAATGGCTATTGTTATTCTCCTTAAGGATCTGCATCCAAAATCCCAGTCTCTCCTTATTTCTTGAAACCCCCCCCCCATTTCACCATCAACCCTTTCTCTATTGGAATGCTCAATTTATCCCACTTGACTCTTGTCCTCTTCCCCTCCAAGATAAAATTTTTCAACTCTATTAATTGCTATCCACAACTTCTCCTCTGATTGATAATAAATATGCCTGACCTGTGTAAAAAAAAAACTTACGGAATTAAAACCTTTTCACTGCTTGCATCTTGGTTTCCATACCCATAAAACCGAGATTCCAATTTCTCGTTTTTCATGTTTTCTTTTGTTTAGTCTCTTCCTACATATCCTTAGTACCATAACAGAATCCTTTTTAACCCATGCACCTAAGTAATTCATTTTGTCATGTCTGCATAAATATGGATATTGCTGAACCAATGCATGTGTGGCTACATAGTTTCCAGCTATTGGCCTTTGTTTTATCTTCATTAATTTTGTTTCCAGAAAAGACCTGTAACTGGCTCAGAATGTTCCATGACACTGAAATGTAGTTTTCTTGTTTTATCAGGTACAAATGATATAATCTGCAAATAAAGCCAACTTTTCTTGATTATCATACCAGTTATCTCACTCACACCTATAGCACCTTTTTTGTATACTTCCAGTTAAGACACAGAGCTTCTTACAGCATCCAGATCTTTTCTGTATCTGACACTAATTGACTTACCAGTTAATAATGGGCAATTTTAGAAAGGTCAAGAATTTACTTAAAAATTACACAAAGATTGTTAATCTAAACTGTCCTGCAGTGAAGAAATTAATCACTGTTTGCAACGTATTATTCATATTTTCATAATTATGATCATAGTGTCATAACTGAGAGACCTACATGCTGTTGAGGAGTATGGTGTAAAATACCATGAGGAGAAATTAGACAATTCATTGTCATTGTTCATTTGTATCATATTATACTTGAGATAATGCTAGTTGTTAGCAATTGTGAAAATAAGCAGTACTTCCATATGTACTTAATATTTCAAAAACCACTTACAAACTGTTGCGTGGTCTCAGGTAAATCTTTAAATGTTGATCAAAAATCTCTTCGATATTTGCACTTTTTTAAGTTGCACATCTTGAGAGATATTCCATGTTATTTATATTGCTATTAATACAATTAAGCATATGTTTTCATATTGCACAGTGCAGTGGTGCAGCAGTAGCATTGTCACCTCACAACAAGAGGTTTTCCGGTTCGATTCTTGACTGGAATGCCTTCTGTGCGGAGTCTGCATGTCTTCCCTGCATTCATGTGAGTTTTCTCTGGGTACTCCAGTTTCCTCACACATTTACAAAGACATGCATCGGGAGTGTTTCTTCCCCAGCCTCCACTGAAAATTGGCTTTGTTCCAAGTTGGAATTTCCCGGTAAACAAATGTTAAATAAATAAAAAAAAATCTAAGAATTTCTTGCTGTCATGTGAAAGCTTATGTTTGGTTAACCAAAGGGTGTTAACAATATATATATATATGTTGTACATTTTCCAAGACATGACAATTTGTTTATGAAAGTTTAGAAAAAATATAATTCTAGGCTGTGTGAGTTAATAATTTCAAAGTAAACCACAGGTCAGGAACAAGTAGTTCAAAAAGTTGCTGCTTTTAATCCACAGACTCAAAATACAGTAAAAAGTTGCTTTTAATCCACAAACTCAAAAATCAGTAAATGCTTTCATCCAGTCTGAGGAAGTCTGAGTTGGATGAAAGTGCTTACTGATTTTTGAGTCTGTGGATTAAAAGCAACTTTTTACTGTATTTTGAGTATGTGGATTAAAAGTAGCAACTTTTTGAACTACTTGTTCCTGACCTGTGGTTTACTTTGAAATTTTACGTTGTTCCAGAGAGGTGTGTTTTTGAGTTAGTAATATATTATAGTATTTACACTCTGAATGCACTGACTATTGACAGCAAAGAATGCTCCTTACTGATAACATTGCTATTGGTACAGTTTTAGTAGCGTTTATTGTTCACAAAATATTTACATTTGTTTATCTTATGCTTTTTAAGTTGATTTTTCAGAAAAAATGTGCTGGAATGCAAGGATGTGTATAGGCTGCTAAAGATGAGACATTCCACACCAAAGAGGTGGGAATGAGTTATATCCTTGAATTTCTGAGTCGCTTATTTGCTTTGCCAATGGTTCTAAATATAACACAAATAACAAAGGGGAAAGAGGACACCTCTGTCCGGCTCCTCTTTTCAAAGACAACTTATCAGAGAAATCCCCACTCTTTAACTTTCACCTCTGATCCCTCATATATTCTCCCAATTAACCTTAGTATTTTGTCAGGGAATGCAAATGCTTCCATTGCCCTACTCATAAAATTCCAGCTTATCCTGTTGAATGCTTTCTCTGCATCAAGATCCAACAACAGCAGTTATTTTCTTACATTCTGCTTCTCTCGGGATTATCAATTTTCTCTTGATGTTGTCAAATGTTTGCCTCCCATCCACAAAGCCACGCTGATCCATAGCTAACGATTTTGGCATCACAGTTGCCATTCTTTTAGCCATTATAGACATAAACACTTTATAATCATAAAGAGTGCATCTTTAATCTCTATTTGTAAATGGCATCACAAACAGCATGCATCCTTAGTGATCATTACCCCCCCCCAAGCATAACCATCTACAGCCCGCAATCCCTCATACAAAAAGATTTTTAAAGTGACTCCTCGTGATTATGCAGTTAGCTCGTAATTAACCACCTCAAACCTAACACCACAAAGGCAGGTGACAAGTTATTTGATACATATGGAATGTTAGCAAAATGTAAGCTTCTGACATACAGACTAAACTGCTCAGGTAGCACAGTAATAATATAATATAATATAATATAATATAATATAATATAATATAATGTTACTTAAAATCCTGCAAAAAATGTTATTACAGTGCTGCTTGGAATTTGTTAGCAGATTTGGATAACATGATAGTGGCTGATAGATTGGAAAAGATCAACTTATATTCTGATATTTATGCAGTTAGCTCATAATTAACCACCTCAAACCTAACACCACAAAGACATGTGGTGACACTTTATTTGATACATATGGAATGTTAGCAAAATGTAAACTTCTGACGTGCAGACCAAACTGCTCAGGTAGCACAGTATAATATAATATAATATAATATAATACAATATTACTTAAAATCCTGCAAAAAATTTTATTACAGTGCTGCTTGGAATTTGTTAGCAGATTTGGATACATGATAGTGGCTGATAGATTGGAAAAGATCAACTTATATTCCGATCCCTAAAATGGCAATGCTAAAAACTATTCAAATTATTGAACAAATTGCACTTGTTTCAGTGACTAGCAAGGTAACGTTCAAAATCCTGCAAACTAGACTCCAGCAGTATATGGACTAAGAACTGTCAGATGTACAAACTGATTTTAGAAGGGGCAGAGATAACAGTTCAAATTGCCAACATTTGCTAAATAATGGAGAAAGCAAGGGAGTTGCAGAAGAATGTTTACTTCTGTTTTATTGATTACTCTAAAGCTTTTGACTGTGTGGACTATAAAAACATTTGGCAAGTGCCTAGAGAAATGAAGATACTCGGTCACATTATTTGCCTTCTGAGGAATCTTTATGTTGAACAAGTGGCAGCAGTTAGAACAGAGGAGTGGTTCAAAACTGGGAAAGGAAGGCAGTAGAGTAGCTTTTTGAATGAAGGCCCTTAAGGAAAATAATGACAACCATATGGGCAAAAAAGCTTGCTATCAAAATGTGGAAAATCAAAATAATTTTCCACCTTTTGATCGACCCAGTTAGATGAAATTGGTAATAACAAATTACCAAAATTTCAGAAATGGTAACACAGAATCAACATTTTAACACTGGAAGTTCTGATATCGAAAGTCTGTGTTACCGGTATCACTTTTGCAGGGGGACAAGCGCCCTACACCCCCCACACCCCTGCATATTATATATTTCAACTTCAAGATTGCACTACAGTGAGAAAAGGGTACATTTCCCGATCCCCACTGTAGTGCAATCTGTTATCAGAACATCGATTCCACATTAGCAAATACACGCTACCATTTGATAATGTGGAGTCGAACATTTTCCGGATCGGCATTATGAGAACTTGAAAACAGCCTTTTGGCATTGAGCTTGAGGCCATGGCTTTGACACCAGGCATCTGTCTCAGTGAGGCCCTTTTGTAGGATGTCCGCATCATTAGGAGTTTTGATTATGGCTCCTAGTTTGCAGTCATCTGCGAACTTCATTAGCCAAAGACCGGCTGTGCTAGCCTGTACTTCAGAGAAGTAGATGTCAAACAGGAGAGGACCCAGAACTGAACCTTGTGGTACTCCACTTGTCACTGGTCTGAAGTCGGATTTGGAGTTTGCCACTTTCACAGTGTGGGTTCTGTCAGTGAGCCAGTTTGCAACCCATCTTGTGGCATAGGGATTTATACCTAGTTTAGTGAGTTTATCTATAATTCCAGAGTGGGGGATGGTGTCGAAAGTGAACCACCTTACCCTTGTCTACGGCTTTGGTGACTGCTTCAAAGAAGTCTATCAGGTTTAGGAGACATGATCTGCCTTTTACAAACCCAAACTGGGTAGGGTCCAGAGTTTGGAGATTACCAATGTCATTGTTTATAAGTTCCATAGCCTTGCAGACCAGGCTCGTCAGGTTAATGGGGCGGTAGTTCCTGGGGTCTGTGGTGGCTCCCCCTTTGTGGAGTGGGATAACTGTTGTTGTGCGCCATTCAGTGGGCACAAAGCCTGAGGTGAGGCTATGACTGACTATGGTACTTAGGTGGGGTGCCAGTTCGTTTTGTAGTTCATGTAGAAGGCAGCCTGGATGTTGTCAGGTCCCATGGATGCTGTCTTCTTGGCTTAGGGTTGCCACCTTTTCAAATGGCCATAGCGGGACATTTTCTGGACACACATCAGATTTTACAGGCCGACACATGCCCACGGTCAGTACAAAGGATAGAACTTTAATTTTTGCCTAAATAAAAGCTTATTCTTGTAGCAGTTGAGTTGCTTATTCTTTTTCTTGTAACATTTAGGTAGTTTAGATACAGAAATAACTATTTTATGCAGCTATTACATAAAATATGGGGCATAATTATGTCCTACAATCTCAGGACATTTTCCATTTTTAATATTTTTGGTCAGGACACAACCACCCAAAGAGGGACTGTCCCTCGCAAAGTGGGACAGGTGATAACCCTATCTTGGCTTTGGAGAGTGTGTTTTTTTTTACCTATGCAGCCGTGATTACAGGAATTTTCATTCGTCCGGTATAGAGATGGATGAATTTTGAGAAGGGTAACAGACTGCGCACGCATTCAGAAAACATAAATTTTGTTCATAACTGGCCAGAAGCTTGGTGTGACGAAGACTAACAGATCTGGATGAAAATGCAATGTTTCCGCCTATTTGTCAAACGCAAACTGGCAAAATACAACTGTGCTTTCTTCCATTAACACATACATTTGGCAGAGATTTCGCTTACAAGCAGGTGATGCTACCTACACAAAAGCAAAGAAAAAATGTTTCCTTCTACTATGGGACTTTTCAGTAGCTATTGCCTGTGCTTAGACGGACTATGTTGACTGGGACACAATTAAAGCCACGTGGTCGCCTTGCCGGCGGTTGTTTTGTATCAGTAAAAGTGATGGAGACCGGTCTGCTGTTGGACGTGTTGTTAGCTAACTGCAAGGATCGGTGTGCCTTGCTAGATGAAGTTTGCTGGCAGGATGATGAATTATTCCCCGAGGTCGATCGAGTGGAAACCTTGCAGTTAATAGTACAACGCTTAGCAGGAGAGGTACAGTCTGTTGGCGGAGGGGATGACTGTGTTGCTAAGACCCGGTTACGGGAGAAGGTCCGGTATATTGCTTGTTCCCGCTGTCTACCTTTATTAAGAAGATTAGGTGCTTCTGGGACGGCACTGAATAGCAGGGTTGGGTTGGCACGGACTGTTGGAAAATTGCTGAGTTGCTGTCTCGAAATCTGTGGAAAAGAGGATACGATCCAGCAAGTCTTGTATGCTGTTTTATCTAGCATGCGTAGTGACGGTAGCATCGATGAAGGCAGAAAAGTTTTAGGTGACTGTTTAGAAGTGGACACGGCAATCGAAGTGTTTAGGTGCATGTCCTCACTAATTTCTCTAACAAGACATCCAGATATTTTGGATCAGGTTATTGCTGCTGTAATGGGAATAATCAAAGGAGAACTTGACAAATATGTTACAGCTGTTGTAGCAAGGCTCCTGCCTTCGCTTATGCAAAATCAATCCTATGCTTCATGTGTGATTCATAAGCTTTGGAAAGAATTACAAAACTGGCTGTCAGCAGGCTTGAACTCAACTACTATTACTCGTATTTTGCTGTGTTTGTGCAGTTTAGCGGACTATTTCTTTCCTACAGTAGATAGAGATACAGAAGTTGTAATTGACCTGCGATTTTATAATGATTTCTGGAAAATTGTACAGTTGGGGATTACGCACGAAGACAGCATCTCCCGCAAACGAGCCACCTATTTGTTGAAAAGAGCAGTTGATGTGTCAGATAAACTGAAAGATTCCTGTGAAAGTTCACAGGATAAAGGTACTTTGCTTTTTACACGCTGTTCTTACTTATGTGGTGGTAGTAGTATGTTTTTGAGAAAGTGGTGCAAGTATGTATTTGTTTAATGCACTAGTATTTTTGTTTCAAAGTTTGTTGTAAGAGACTGCAGTACTACTTTATCTTTTATTCATTACCCTACACGATTTCCATGATATTGAATCTTTTTTCATCACTGCACATATGGATTTATTGAGCTAGTTCATCCAGTCGTGCTGTTATACATGTAGAGATGTGTGCAGGACAAGGATGTCCAGAATATGCCTCTTCACTATGTAAACTGGACTGCTCTACTGATATACAACAATTTGTTATTGCCATCTTTTTCACATATCACTTCTTCATCAACCACACCGCTGTTCTTTGACCACCTTATAGTTTTTAAAGGAAGAATTGACTACCATTGATGTGGTTGTAACCATTATATCAGATAAATTGAATGAGCTGCATATGCTCCATAATTCTGTAAATGACCACTGCCCCAAACTCTGTCTGGTCATTTAAATGATGTAAACCTAAACCTGTTATTTTGACAACCAGAGTAATCCCTCATTCTGCATATGCTGTTTTTGCAGAACTACAGCAACTGGACTTGAAGTCTTTCTGTCAGTTTTTTCCATCTTCACATTCTACAACTTTCTCCATTTTGATATCCAGAGTAATCCCTGATTGTCCTAAACATACATTCTCTCTACAGAACAACAAGAATTGGAATAAAATTCCTTCTCTCAGTTTCTTCTATCTTCACTTTCTACAACCTTCTGTTACTCATTCAGGATAAACTATTTTTTGTCGAAACAACAACAGTTCAAAGCAGATACTCTGTCTGGCTTACTCCTCTTTACAAACAACTAGTAAAAAATAAGACATCAATCCTGGACAGAATGGAAAAAAGGAACCATCCCATATACATACATTAATCTTGTACCTCACATCGCCACAGTAGTCAGGAAGTCCTACTACGTGGCACAGCTCATCACAAAAGGGTTCTCATCCAGGAAAAAAGAGGTCCTTGTTCCCCTCTACTCGACACTCATTAGACCCATTATAGAGTACAGCGCCCCTTTTGGAATGTACCTCACAAGACCTCTGCAGCAGCTGGAAAGGCCACAGAAGTACCTCACAAAGAGGATTACTGGCCTCAAACAGATGCCCTACACTGACGTCTCAAAAAAACTCCAGCTTTACTCCGTAGCATATCACCTACTCCGAGGTGATCTCTGCCGAACATATAAAGCTATGTCAAACACAGAGCTGTTGTACATGCTACATCTAAAGAAATCCCAATTACTCTGAGCTACACACCCTTGGGACCTAAACCTTGTCACCACAATAAACAGGACATGCTGGAGGGATAGATTTCTGTCCCAGAGACTGCCCCATACTCTGGAACAAGCGACCCATCTATGGAACAAGCGACCCATCTATGTCAAGCAAAGTTCCTCATTAGCACTCTTCAAGAAAAATCTTGATGAGTGGATGGGAAATAGGAAATACACCTGGGGGATCACTTCTGTGGCTCTGCTCGACAGTGGCACAGGAAAATAACTTTCCTGGGTGGAGTAAGCCAGGGAACCTTGTTGACTAGGCTTACTTAGGCCCTTGGGCCGATAACCTAGTACCTACCTATGAACATATACCCCAGTTACTCCTTTCTTTCCCACTACACTTCCAACATGTCATCTGCCTGAGAACAGATATCTTTGGAATCTGTTTGGGGTATAAAAGGACTTATGCAAACACCCCCATGCAAAAATCCTAAGTCTTCTAGATTTTCTTGCATATTTGGGAGCCATACATATCTCCTCACATTGTTTCTTTGTGAATTGCTTATCTAATCTCTCTCCCCAAACGTTGCTGACCGCCTCTGATTGATTCCTATAGGTATTATGCAATATTTTATATGCCCTACTAAATATGCCCTATGTTGTAACAGCAGCTTATGATCTAGATATAACTAAAAACTCAACCAGTGCAGTTATTTCATTTAGGATTCCCCATATCTCTTTCCCTTTGTTTATACTCTGTCAGTCCCTGATAGGGAGGCTATCTCTACCCTGCAGTCCAAATGTCTTCTGGGCCTCTTCCCACTCTATTACAGTTTCCTTTCTAATTATTTGTTCCCAATACCTTGGTTCCTTTGGCAGCTTCCTTTAGTAAATCCTACCCCTCTTTTTGCCTATTCTGTGTACCCCTAATTGTAGCCATCCTCATCGACAAAATCTCTTGTTTCCATTCCCATGTTGGCTTAGTTCAAGTCAGGTAATCTTAAACCTCCTTTTTTGATTTGAAGGTTTAACTTATCCCACTTGACTCTTGCCCTCTTCCCCTCCCAGATAAAATCCTTCAACTCTTTTTTTAATTACCATCCACAACCTCCTCTTTTTAATAAAAGTATACCTGACCTGTGCATAAACCTAAAGGGACTAAAAGCATTTTTACTGCTTGAATCTTGCTGTACATATCCATTAGACAAGAGATTCCAGATTCTCAGTTTTTGTACAATCTTTTGTTTAGTCTCTTCCCAAATGTCCTTAGCTGCCTTAAATGATGTCTTTTGACCCATAGTCCTAGATACTTAATTTTATTATGTCCCCATAAATATGGGTGTTGCTGAACCAGTTCATGTGTGGGTACGTAGTTACAACATCTGTTATCTCATTAACTTTATACCCCCCCCCCTCAAAAAAAAAAAAAAAAAACTGTCTCAGAATGTTCCACAACACCATGATGCCCTTTTCTGGTTCTCTCAAGTACAAAATGCTATCATCTACAAGTAATTCCAACTTTTCGTAATTACCATACCAATTATGTCTTTGAATTTCTGACTGCCTTATTTTCTTTGCCAATGGTTCTAAATATAATGCAGATAACAAAGGGGAAAGAGGACAGCCCTTCCTGGCTCATCTGTTGGCTTAAACTCTGGTGTCATTCAAAGGGGATCCAATGTCTGTCTGCCTGGGATGACATGCTGGACAAGCCACGCTGCTTCGCAAGGGACGGCTTGCACCTGTCACCCCTGGGATTCCGGATATTGGCAAAGGCTCTTGCCACCCCCATAGTGCCTTTTTTAGGCAAGGCTCAAATTCTAAACCTACCACCCTAAAACACAAAAAAGGAAAAAAACTAAGGGTAATGCTGCTCAATGCCAGAAGTCTAAATCTCAAAATGCACACACTCGAGGCCCTTCTCAGTATGGAGAACATCGATGTCTGTGCTGTGACAGAAACCTGGTTCAAGGCTCCTGAGAGCACCCCAGCACTATCAGGTTTTACCTCATATCATGCTCTGGCCCCAAAATCCGGACAATACCAAGAAAGGAGGGGGTATCCATATTCATCAAGGACACCCACACCTCAAGACTGGTGGCAACGCACGATGCATCGGAGACCATCCAGGTGCAATTAACCATAGGCAAGACTGCTCTGCAAATTGTAGCATGTTACAGGCCACCCTCACAAACTCAGGAACCTCACATGGCCTTCCTGAAAACACTAGAGGGGATAAATGTATCACCAAACACCATCATACTAGGTGACTTCAATTACCCTAATATAGACTGGGAACACTACTCAAGCCCAAACACCCTAGCCCAAAAGTTCCTGGAATTCATAAACTCAAATGCCATGGAACAACTAGTCACCATCCCCACAAGAGGAGAAAACATACTTGATCTCATCATCACGAACATGGGAGCACAATGTTCAACACCGGAAGTATACCCCTCACTGGTGAGATCAGATCACAAACTAATCTCGCTGGAGGTCCTCATCCCACCCCACCTGAAATAAAAAGACCACAGTAAAGAACTTCTGAAAGCTGACTTCACACTTCTAAAGACTAGTGTGGTCTCCTTTAAGGCCCCGAGCCGGAAAACAGTACTCAAGCCGCTGAATCACTTACAAATGCCTTCTACCAGCACCTGCAGGACTGCATGGATAAGGCAGTCCCAAGCAAAACAAAGACCCGTTGTACCAAAGGCAAGCGCCCAGTCTGGTGGACCCCAGCCATAAACAAACTCTACAACAAAAGGAGGAAGCTACTACAAGATAGAGCAAAATCCTTAAAAGGTAAGACACCCTTGATCACTATAAGTAAAAACTAAGAGCTCTCATAAAATCATCCAAAGCAAATTTTGAGAGAAAAATAGCTAAAGACTCAAAGACAATCATAAGGCCTTCTTTAGCTATGTTAGAAACCTGGGAGGAAACTCCCAGATATGCTCAGAACTAATTCAAAATGATGTGAAGATTACTGATCCTACAGACATTGCCAACATACTGGCTGACAGGTTCAGTGCAAATTTCTCCCCTCCCCCAAAAGGAGAGATATCTATACCAAGCGATTGCAGCCCCCAAACATCTCCAACGCCCAAGTGAGAACTGCTCTCTCCAAAGCAAAAAACAGCATGCATGGGACCTGATGGTGTCCCCGGCTGTGTGCTCCACGAACTCAACGAGGAACTAAACCCACAGCTAGGACAGCTGTTTAATCATAGTCTTACCACTGGATACGCACTCCAGGAGTGGCGCACTGCAACTGTGGTCCCACTTCACAAAGGCGGTGCCTCCACCGACCCTGGAAATTACCGCCCATTAGCTTGACAAGCCTTATCTGCAAAGCCATGGAGAGGATCATAATGGACCTCATAAATAAAGACATAGGGAGTTTGCAGACTTTCGATCCATCCCAGTTTCGCTTTGTCAAAGGCAGATCATGCCTTCTAAACTTGGTTGACTTTTTCCAAACAGTCACCAAAGCCTTTGATCAGGGAAAGGCAGTCCGCACAGCCTACCTCGATCTGGCGAAGGCTTGATACAATACCCCACTCGGGTATCATTGAAAAGCTCATCAGCTTAAATGTTAACCCATACATCACAAGATGGGTTGCAAACTGGCTGAGTGACAGAACCCACAGGGTCAGAGTTGCTGGCGCCATGTCAGACTCAAAGCCTGTCACAAGTGGTGTACCACAGGGCTCAGTCCTGGGCCCACACTTGATTGGCATCTACTTTTCCGAAGTACAAGCAAACACAGGAGGGTTATGGCTGACAAAGTTTGCAGATGACTGCAAACTGGGCGCCATAGTAGAAAACACATCTGACACAGATATCCTTCAGAAGGGTCTCACAGAAACGGATAACTGGTGCCAGAGCCATGGCCTAAAGTTAAATGCCAAAAATGCATAGTCATACCCTTCGGGAAAAACAAGGTTACCCCTAGCTACCAAATAGGTGGCAATCCACTGAGCACAGAAGAAGTTATCAGGGACCTGGGGACCCAGGTTGATAGTAGTCTGTCATTCGACACCCATGTAGCTAAAGTAGTTAGGAAGACCTTCTACATTGCCCACCTTATCATGAAGGGATTCTCATCTAGATCAAGGGAGGTCATAGTCTCCCTATACTCATCACTCATCAGACCAATGATTGAGTACAATGCCCCATTCGGAATGTATCTGACCCGACACTTGCAGCAGCTGGAGAGGCCACAAAAGTTCCTCACCAAAAGGATAAAGGGTCTCAAACATCTGTCCTATGCTGCCCGACTGAAAGAACTCCAGCTCTATTCAGTCGCTTACCACTTGCTCAGAGGTGACCTTTGCCTAACATACAAGGCCGTGTCAAACCCAGATTTGATGAATAAGCTTCACCTCAAAAAATCTAGATCCGTCAGAGCCACAAGGGTGGGAGACTTAAACCTCGACACGGCTATTAATAGGACGTGCTGGAGGGATAGATTCATTACCCATAGACTCCCTATGCTGTGGAACAAAATCCCGGTATATGTGAGGCAGAGCACCTCGCTGGCCTTGTTCAAGAGAAATCTTGACCAATGGATGGGAGATCGCAGATATACCCCAGGGATTACCTCAGTGTCACTGCTCGACAGAGGCACAGCAAAATAATGGGTATAGTTCCCCATACTAAAGGGGTGGCGTAAGCCACAAAACTATGGGCTAGGCTTGTAAATGCCCTCGGGCAGATAGCCTAGTATGAACCTATGAACCTAAACAAATTATCAGAGAGGAAACCTCCCACTTTATTTTTTGCAGCCAGTCCATCACATATCCTCCTAAATAACCTTATTATTGTATCAGGAAATGAATATGCTTCCACTGCCATGTTCATAAAACCCCAGCTCACTCTGAATGCTGTTTCTACATCAGCACCCACATACATACAACAGCAGTATTTTCTTACTTTCTGCTTTCCTCTGGGTCATCATTTTTCTATTAATGTTATCAAATGTTTGCCTCCCCTCCACAAGACCATATTGATCCATATATATCAATTTTGGCAACACCACTGACATTCTTGTAGCCATTATAGACGTGAACATTTTATATTCATGGTTTAAAATTTAAATGGGCATATATGAAGCTGGATCTGATGGAATTTTACTGTCTTTGGATATTATAGCCACCACAGCATTTTTCCAGGATATTGGTGCTTCCCCTCCTTTAAAATGCTGTTAAACAAATCCTTCCAGATCATTATCACTCTCTTCCCTCCTAGATTCCAAACTCCCACCAGAACACAATCTATTCCAGGAGACTTTCTTGCAGATAGGTTGATTAGATTGCATCACCATTGTTATCGCACCCCTCCTTTCTTAACCATTAATTGAGTAACCTCATCATATTTATGCCTTCCATAAATACTTCCATTTGTACTTTTTCTTGATTTCCCCACTTCTCTGCTTTACATAGGTTTTCATAAAATTTCAGAATTATCTCTTAATACCCCTACAGGTTCTCTGGTTATTTTTCCTGTTCTAGTTTCCATAAGGTTGGCAACAACCCTTTCTACTTTCTGTTGCCTAAGTTGTTGTGCTTTGGAGTTATCAGAAAAAAAACACAGTTGCTTAACAGCTTTCTAAACTCGTACATATTATCCAGGTACTCCCTTATTTTCTCTTTAGCACTCTGCAGTTGTGCTTGTTTTGTTCTGTCAGATTCCCCTTATTCTGTAATACTTTAACCTTTGTTAGCCCCTCTAAATAATTCTCATTATTTCTTAACCATATTTCTTTTTCTTTTATTTGTACTCTTTTAAAAATCCTTTAATTTTATCCCACTCACTAGCTATAATGTCTGAGTACTTTCTATCTTCCTTAACTCCCGAATAATTTCCACTACCCTTTCCTTAAATTCTTGTCATTTTAACAGGTTGGTGGGGAAGTGCTACTGTCTCATCTTTTACTTCATTACCCTGCAATTTTATCTTAGTAATTATTGGTGCATGATCTGAAATTGTTACTGGATATGTGTCAGAGTTTTCAATTAAATGCACATGTTCCTGGGAAGTATAATTTCTGTCTAGTCTAGCCCAGTTATTGTACCTTGTGGAATAATTATGTAAATTTTCTGAATTCCTACCACTGAATTCACAAAATATTTTTATAAATTTCTTCAGAAACCTATCCTGTTTTGTTATATTTTCCTTCTAGGCCCCCCAGATACACCCTCATAGTTGCAGATCAAATTCTTGTCTGCACCTATAAGTAATATTCCCTGCTGAGAACTGATTATTTCTCCCAATTTTTTAAACTCCATAATAGCAGTTTTAGTTGGAATATAAATGCATGCCAGAATAGTCCCCATCCCTTGCCAGTAGTCTCCTACTACCACAAATCTGCCATTGTTATATTTTTTTTCTTTGCTATCACTATTGGAGCCCCTCTAGGAGTTGATATAAGTACTCATCTGTTGTCCTTGGTATTCTGCTGAATATCCACCCTGAAGTCCTTTTTTATCAAATTCACATGTTCATTTCTTTCCAAATGTGTCTCATAGCATTGCTGTTTGCACACTGCATTTTTTAATATAATTAAATATTCTTTCTTTTTTCTCTACACCTTCAAGACCATTCACATTCTAAGATAATATGGAAAGTGTCTACATTACGATAAAAAGTAATTGTTCCCACCTGTTATATATGACAGCTTTTTAAAATCTCCAATTCCAGCTTTTGTGATGCATACACCCACTAATGTTTGGCAGGTTAATCCTTTATACGTTTTTTTTTTCTTTTCAAGAACATTGAAACCTATGTCAGCTATGTCACATTTTACAAGACTTTTAGTTTTGATGAAAACTAAACAAAAAAACACACCCTCCCATAACAGATAAACTCTCCCAGCTAGGTATCAACCCGTATGTTACCAGGTTGGTATCTAACTGGCTCACTGATAGAACCCACTCAGTCAAAGTAGGGGAAGCCACCTCTAATAGTAGACCCGTAACGAGCGGTGTACTCCAAAGATTGGTCTTGGAGACTCAAACTGTGTGGGATATACTTTTCTAAGGTGCAATCCAAAACCATTGGTCTGTGGCTGACCATTTTTGCAGATGACTACTAGGTTGGCGCTGCCTTAAATTCCCCTAGTGATGTGAGCATCCTCCAAGAGGGCCTTACCCAAACTAATGACTAGCGCCAGAAGCATGGCCTCAAACTGAATGCCAAGAAATGCATCATTATCCCCTTTGGGGAAAATGTCATCCCAACTAATTATCACATTAATAACAATGTACTAAGTATGCAATCAGTTGTGAGTGACTTGGGCACCCAGGTTGATAGCAACCTGACTTTTGACCACCATGTTGCCTCCGTTGTACAGAAGGCTTTCCACATGGCCCACCTCATAAATAAGGGTATTTCATCCAGGAAGAAAGAGGTCATAACATCCCTGTACTCCTCCCTTGTCAGACCCATTATCGAGTACAGTGCCCCCTTTGGCATGTATCTTGCCAAGCACATGTAGCAGTTGGAGAGACCACAGAGGTTCCTGACCAGGAAAATCCAGGGTCTCACCCACCCTATGCAGATAGGCAAAAAGTCCTGTCCCTCTACTTAGTTTCATACAGACTGCTCAGAGGTGACCTGTGTCTGTAATACAAGGCCATCTCAGACCCATCCTTGATGGAGGTGCTGCATATCTGTAAGACAAACACCACTCATGCAACCCACACGCAAGGCCTTAACCTGGTCTGTGACATTAATAGGATTTGTTGGCGGGATAGATTTGTGTCCCAAAGACTCCCCTGTCTGTGGAATAGACTCCCTCTCCCTGTCAAGCAGAATACCTCTCTAGCCCTCTTTAAGAGGAACCTGGACGACTGGATGGGAAATAGAAAATATACCCCTGGGATCCCAACTGTGTCCCTGCTGGACAGGGGAAACAGGTGGTGACTTTGAGGGAACATGGGTGGAATTCTTGGCTAGGGTTATAAGGGTCTCCGGGCCAATAGCCTAGTATCATCCTATGAACAAACTCACAAAACTATGTACATTTTCAAATGGTGTTTATTCCTCCTAATTTTAACTGTTATCCCAAATAGACTGCTGCAAACACAGGCCTTAATGGACCTAAAACTGAGATTATCCATATTAAGATGCATGTTATTGCCTGTACTTACACTTACACTAATTGATGTTTGTTTGTTTTTTTATCCTTCTTCCCCTCCCAGATGTAAAAAGAAAAACAACTTGCATGTTTTCTGAAAGCATTAACTTTTAGCCTTGAATAAACCAATGCACTGGCTATTTATTGCCCTGGTATCTGCTTGTCTCCTTGGAAGCCTAGGAGAAAAAAATGTAGTCCTCAGCTGCAGGCTTCCAAAGACAAGCTGAAATGTTTATTCCTAAAGGAAGACTTTTCATTATATACAGTGTTCGCTTATTTACCTGTTTCCAATTAAAACTTATTAGATTAAGCCAAGGGTTTTAATGCAGCCATTCACCTGTGGAAAAGTAAGAGAAAACATGTCCGCTATACATATATTACGATCTGTGTACTTTTGCACCCTATTTCACAGTTCAGCAATCCAAAGTTGCAGAATACTGACATAAACATACATTTAAACACGGCTGCAAATGTAATATAGTTAAGCGCTTTCACTCACTTTAATTCACATGAGCTTCATCAGAACAAAATCTCTTTCATTCAAAATCCCTTATAAATGGTTACAAATTAAGTCACACGACTTTCTTTGAGAAATCTTTAAGAAGTCTTCCTGTGTAAATCTTAAATATGATAAATACAAATACAGAAAATCCACTGTAATAATTACAATATGAATATGCATAAATAAAATAAAAAATAAAATACTATGCTTTGTAAAAATGTGTATGTATGTATTGTAAAATCTAAATAATTATAACTACACTGTAGTGTAATTTAATAAAATGTTAATGGTAATAATGAATCAACCTGATGAACTTATCTATTTCTGGCCATCTGCAAAAAACATTTCATGTTGACAGTACCGTTAAGGCCAGGAGGTCCATCAGCTATCAAAAGTATTTGCTACAAGCTTTCTCTGCACTCTAAATAAGTCTTGTAGTCACCAGAAAACAAATCTGTGTTTACTCTTTCCAAAACAAAAAAAGAGAATTTCTTAGAGTACATATTCTGTAGCATGAACTGCCAAAGCATTATTTCCATCTTTTTTTCTTATGGCTAAACAGTGCTCATAAATCCTCTTGTTTAATGCTCTAATAGTTTTGCCAACATAGAACTGCTAGCATGTGTCACATGTGGCACAATATACAACATTAGTAGTGTTTCAAGTGTTAACGACCCCTAGCCGAAAACTTTCTTCCCAGATGTTTAAATTCTGTGCTAGACACATTACTCGTGTACCTACAATGTTTGCATGTACCACAAGAAAAACTCCCTACAGAACAGATCACAGAGCTCATAGTCACTTGATTGTTCTTGCACTCTATAATTTGTTTAATACTAGTGATCTTCTTGTAAGAAAAACAAGGTCTATCACCCAGAATCTTAACAAGTTCTGTGTTTCCCATTATTACTTTCCAATGATCCAATAAAATCTGTATTATGTGACCCATCTCATTACTTATTGGAATGGCAAAGGCTAAAGAAAAAGTTGAAAAGCCTTTGTTTTGAACACTGGGGGACACTACCCTAGAAGTGACACTGTTATCCAAAATGGGACAAGCAGAGGTGACTCTAAGTTTCAATACTTCCTGAACTATCTTTTTGAGCCAAATCAAATCATAACCTCTCTCCTGAAAAAAAAAACTGTAACAACTTATCTACCTCATTTGAAAAGACTGAGTGTTCTGTGGTCAATCTACTAAGACGTATAAACCGACCCTTAACAACTCCACTCTTCATATGAACAGGATGCAGACTTTCTTTGTGTAAATATTGATTCGCAAAGGTGTTTTTTCTAAATATCTGACTCTTGAATCTCAAGGAGGTAGTGTCAAAAGTAAGATGTAAATCCAAAAAATCTATAGACTCCCCAAAACTACCCATGGTAAACTTCAAAAAGGTGATACTATGATTGAGATGTTCAACAAAAGATAAAAAAAGTGCCATAATCACCCTTCCAAAGAAAAATCAAATCATCTATATATCGCCTGTAAAACAAAATATTGTCTGAAAAAGGCAACACATAAAGATGTTTCAAGTCCCAGATCAGAACACACATTAACTTGAAACATTAACAGAATACGAGTGTGTTAATAGTACTAATATTTTAAGTGTATATGATTATTTCTTGATGTGGATCTGATTCTGTTGAGATCTGTCCCTGATTGGTTGAGAGCTATGAGTTCATCACTCCTTTAGTACAGTTTTGTACCTACCATAAATGTAGATGTTTGAGGATCTCCATTGCTGCAGTCCTGACATAGGGGTATTCCGCTGTCCACCATCGGCCCGAATACCAAAGGGCTAGAACCGGCGTCGGTCATCGGCGCCCGAGACTGACGACAGTACGTGTCAGTACAAATGCGCATGACCAACGCTATAACCTCAGTCTTTCTTGCCTCAGACGTCAGAATGCAAAAATCACCACCCAAACCCTAACCTAAAAAGAAAAAGGGGGAAGGAGGGAGGGAAAATTGGACTGCAGCAATGGAGATCCTCGAACATCTACATTTATGGTAGGTACAAAACTGTACTATGTTCTTCGTCTCCCATTGCTGCAGTCCTGACATATGGGTAGAATCCCAGAGCAACGGAAAAAAGGGAGGCTGGTCAACTAAATAGCAGTAGGAGCTGCAGACATGCCCTGTAAGATTGCAGTGGCAAACCCAGCCCTAGACCTAGAATAAAGAGGTAAATGATAATGCTTTGTAAAGGTATGTACAGAACTCCAAGTAGCTGCTTCTAGAATGTCTTTAGTAGCTACCCCTCTCAAAAAGCAGTAGAAGTGGCCGAGCCCTAGTAGAATGAGGCCTGATCCCAGCCGGAACATCCTCTCCATGATGAGAGTAACAAAAGCAATACAATGGCCAATCCACTTGGAAATAGTTTGTTTGAGACAGCTTTCCCTCGTGAAGTCAAAGCAAAAGAAACAAATAATTGTTGAGATCTTCTGAACTCTCTGGTTCTGCTCAAATAATACCTCAACTGCCTATGTACATCCAAAGAATGCAAAACTTTTTCCCTTCATTTTGGGGTTAGCATAAAAAGTAGGCAAATGTATAGATTGGTTCAATGCCACATTAGAAATCACTTTAGGCAGAAAAGTAGGATTAGTACATAAGGAAACTCTGTCATTGTGAAAATCAGAAAAGATTCCACTGCCAAGTGGGCCTGTAATTCAGATCCCCTTCTAGCAGAAGTAACAGCCAATAAAAAGCAGTCTTCCAGGACAACAACTGCAATTCAGCTGTAGCTGCAGGTTCAAAAGGAGGCAGAGTCAGCTTTTCCAAAACAAAATTAAGATCCCAGGTAGGAGTAGGAGCCTCCGTGGGGGTCTGATATTCTTTGCCCCTCTAAGAAACTGTTTAACCAATGGATGTGAAAATAAAGGAGGGTCACAATCATAGTGAGCAGAAATAGCTGCAGCATGCACTTTTGCAGAAGAGAAGGACAAACCCTTGTCCAATAAAATAGTCAAATATTGCAATGTACAACTCAAATTAGGCAATTCGACATCAAAGCCTTTAGCTGAACTCCAAAGAAAAAATCTCTTCCATTTACCAGCATAAACTTTTCGAGTACTAGGACGCCTGGCTTCCAAAATAACATCCAAAACTTGTTGAGGGAGCTGAAGGTCCTCCTTCTCTAAAACAGAATGCGCCAGGCTGTCAGGTGTAGGGATTGCACCCTGACATTGAGAAAATGATTGTTTTCTTGAGACAATAAGTGAGGAATCTGTGGTAATGGCCAAGGTGGTACCCGAATTAAGCTCCTCAACAGAGGGTACCAATGCTGACGAGGCCAATCCGGTGTTATAAGGATCATGCAAGGTCTGTCCCTCCTGACTTTCAACAGCACCTTCGGAAGAAGATGCAAAGGAGGAAAAGCATACACGTGAAGGTTGCTCCAACTGAAGGATAGTGCATCTATTTTCCAGGCTTTTGGATGAAATAGCCTTGTGCAAAACAGTGGCAGTTGGAAATTCAGAGGAGAAGCGAACAGATCTATGTCCGGAGTTCCCCAAGCCATTGTCAACTGAAGAAATACCTGAGGGTCCAATTTCCATTCGTGAGGATCCACAATCTGTCTGCTCAGAACATCTGCTAAAGAATTTTGTGCTCCTGGCAGAAACTGTGCTCGAAGAGTGATGTGCAGATTCAAAGCAGTTTCCCATAACAGCATTGCTTGTCTGCAAAGAGGGTATGAATGAGTTCCCCCTTGCTTGTTGATGTACCACATGACAGTCGTGTTGTCTGTTCGAATCAACACCAGTCCTGGTTGAAGTAGGCTTTTGAATCCTTCCAAAGCAAATTGAACTGCCAGCATCTCTTTCATGTTGATATGTAAGTGAAGTAGCTCTGGGGCCCAAAGGTCTTGAATCCATTTTCCTTTGAAATGAGCTCCCCAGGCTGACTCTGAGGCATCTGTCATTAATATCTGACTTGCCTCTGGTTGGGTCACAGAGAGCCCCTTGTTTAGGTGACATTCCTGAGCCCACCACAGAAATTCTCTCTGAATGCAAGGTAGAATCCGAATGACAATGTCCAAATCGTGGCAGTGTTGAGTCCAAACGCTTTTGAGATACCATTGTAGCTTCCTCATATGCAGTTTGGCATTGGGAAGTACTAGAATGCAAGATGCCATGAACCCCAAGGCTTGAAGGACTGTCCTTGCAGTCAGCCTGGACATTACTGATAGCTGTTGGAAGTATAGGTGAAGATTCCTTTGTTTGTCTGGGGTAAGAAATGCCATCTGAGCAGCTGTATTCAGTTTCACACCCAGAAAACACATCTCTTGTGAGGGTACTAGACTGGACTTTATTTCGTTCACAGAATACCCTAGGCATCTTAAAACTGTCATTACATACTGCAGATGTTGAAGAAGTTCGTGCTTGCCTTGAGCCAGAATCAAACAGTCGTCCAGATAAGGATAAATTTGAATTCCTTGTAGCCTGAGAAAAGCTATCACTGGAGCCAGGACTTTTGTGAATACCCTGGGCGCAGTAGACAAGCCAAAGGGCAATGCAGAGAACTGATAATGCAAATTCCCATTCCGAAATCTCAGGAATTTCCTGCAACTGGGCCTGATAGGAATGTGAAGATAGGCCTCCTTGAGATCTAGAGTCACTATCCAGTGATCTTTGCCCAGCATAGGTAACAGCTGTTGCAGTGTTAACATCTTGAATTTTGGAATTTCCAGAAAGGTATTTAGAATGTCTCCAAGTATTTCCTTTCTTTGGCACTAAGAAAAGACGGGAATAAAACCCTGTGCCTCTTTCTGCAGAAGGTACTGCCTGTATTGCTTCCAACTGAAGCAGAGAAGAAATTTGAGTCCGTGCTTCCAGTCTTTGCTGACGAGGCACATCCGGCATACCTTTGAAAGGAGGGAATGTGTGAAAATAAAATTTGTAGCCTCGATTTATTATGTCCAACACCCATTTGTCTTGGGTAACCAAATGCCAATTCCTTTTGAAAAGTCTCAGTTTTCCTCCTAGAGGGGCTGCCAGCAAGGCAGAGTCCGGCAGCTGAAGACACGGGTCATTGGGTCTGTTTCCGAAAGGACTGACCCCTGCCCTCCCCAGCAGAAGGGTTAGAAGAACTCAAAGACCTAGAAGTAACAGGGCCCTGAGAGGAAGCCCTACCTCTACCTCGCCTCGACCTGCCCCTAGATTGATAATCCAAGAGGGAAAGACCATCCCTTAGCAGGCCAATTCCTACTGAACTTAGGGGGCTGAACCTGTAAAAAATCCTTAACTGTCTGCATAGACTTAGCTTTTTCGTCCATTTTTTCAAAACTGATTCTACTGGAGGGCCAAAAAGAACATCAGATTGTAGAGGAGCATCCATAATTCGAGCCTTAACATGCTCTGACAAGGTCTGATCTTTAAGCCAAGCATGCCTACGAATAACTGAACTAGTAGCAGCCACCCTGGAAGAAGCCTGTAAAGCATCAAAACCACACTGCAAAGAATGCTTACCAACTTGGTCTGAAGCATGCACTAAATCCTGAAGCTCCTTACATTCAATACCTTCAGCTAAAGCATCTACTTTACATTTCAATTGGCCCAGCAAATAATTTTGATACCGGAGCATATGAAACTGACAATTTAAAGCTCTCATAGCCAAAGTCGAAGAGGTATACAGTTTTTTACTCCACCTATCCAGGGCCCTAGCATCCTTGTCCGGAGGAACTGGATTCCTAACCACAGAAGCCCTAACCCCTTTGGGGCCCTGAGTAATAGTTTCTGGATCAGCCCTAGGACTCTTATATAAGTACTTGTGAGCTTCCGGAACCCTGTAGTATCTATCTGGTTTAACCGGGGCAAGAGGCAGAGAATCTGGGTTAAGGGCAGCCTCAGAAAACACATCCTGAACAACATCCAGTACAGGGGGAATAGCCAAGGGCCTATGCTGAGGCAAAAACAAGAATTCTCTTAGTCTTTTACGAGAATCAGAATAATCCTGGCCTCCCATTTGAAATGTTCCCTCATGGAATGCAAAGTCTCAGAGAAAGAAAAATCTTCTGGAGGGGACGAGAGGGAGTAGAGTCCTCAGCCTCCGAATCAGAATAAGGAGGAAATCCTGAAGTTCTTCTACAGAGGAATCTGACTCATTGGAAGACTGAACCAAACCCTCCAACTCTGTCTCTACCCTGGGCCTCTTCACAGGGGGGGGCGTAGAACCCCTAATTAAAGTAATCAAATCTTCAGCCATCTTTAACATGTGCTTCCTAGGAGCTGGACCCTGGGGACTAGCACCAGCAGGGGCAGACTTAGACTTAGAATGGGCTCTGCTTTGAGAAGGAGGAGGCCTAACTACCCTATGAGGGAGGGAACCACTGACATCAGAGAAGCACCCTCAGCCTGGCCTAACACAGGAGAAGCCACTTCCTGCAGTAACAAAGGCTCCCCTTGAGACTCAGGTAAACTTTCAGAAGGAGCCGCTGAAGAAGCCAATGGTACTACAGAACCGGCGTCCGGAGTGGACGCCTCATCCTGTTTGGACCGCAAAGACTTTTCTTTGCGTTTCTTAGAAGAACCAGTCGTCGGAGAATCCGACGGCATGTTATAATTACAACATTTACCAAACACCAGCCTAGCACAGTCCAACCGACGTTTAATAGTACGCTTGTTAAAAGTAGCACAAAAGCGACACCCAACAACGTCGTGCTCAGGCCCTAAACAAGGAATGCAGAGTGAATGGTAATCCCTATGAGGAATCTGTTTCCCACAAGAAATACAGTTATTAACTTTTTCTGACATCCGTCAATACTGAGGCAAGAAAAAGACAAGTGTGTCCCCAACGGGGTACTTAGCCCAACTTGGTCTCCGGTCTGAAACTCGAAAACCGACAATTCCAGAACGCCGAACGGCACTTGCAAATTCTGCTTCTGCTTAGGACCATGCGGCAAGAAAGATTGAGGTTATGGCGTCGGTCATGCGCATTTGTACTGACACGTACTGTCGTCAGTCTCGGGCGCCGATGACCGACGCCGGTTCTAGCCCTTTGGTATTCGGGCCGATGGTGGACAGCGGAATACCCCTATGTCAGGACTGCAGCAATGGGAGACGAAGAACATCTGTACAAACCTGAATTTTATCATCTCCTCTAGCTATACCTCAAGCACTCACTTACTGTAAATTTTTAGTGAGGGGTAATGTATCCAGTAGGCATGAGTCTGCAGGTATTTATTTTGCACATATTTGTGCACTTGTTCAAGGTAAATATATTGGGGTTACTTTGCATTGGTTAAATTAGATGATTCTATAAATTAGTTGTTTTATTTTTTTCAGTTGCCTGTATTATAATATGCTCATTGTGGCATTCAGAGGCATGTCAGATAATTGGTACAGGTAGCAGATAGGTTTCTTTTATGTGACAGACACACTGCTGAGGAATGTGCATTTGGTAAACAGTGGCAATGCTTTGACAACACTGTCCTAACTCAGAGCCTCGAGACATAGATGTCTTCACTGCAGTGTGGATGTTGCACTCTTCTGACGGGGATTTAGACAGATTGCGGGCCATATATCACAACCCCTTTTATCTGAATGTTCTACTTAACATCCTGGGCATTTTGGTTGTCACATAAACGTAAAAATGAGAGTACATAAAATCTCATGTGTTCAGTTCTAAGTATTTTTTCTTGTTCAATTTTCGGGGTCTACAGTAACGCAGTAAAACTAGCTTAGTGCAGTGAACTGGCATCACAGTGATGCACTTCCAGGAATGTTGGCTGTTCATGCAGCTGTGATATATAAAAAAAATATAGTTTTGCAATTGGCACAGAGGATTAAGGCTGTGAACGTTAGCTCTTGTGGTACAGATTTTGATTATTTTATCCCTCATTTGCTTACTGTATTCCTTGAACAAGTCACTTGTAGGTTCATAGGTAGGTACTAGGCTATCGGCCCAAGGGCCTACGCAAGCCTAGCCAACAAGGTTCCCTGGCTTACGCCACCCAAGCAAGTTATTTTCCTGTGCCACTGACGAGCAGACACACACAAGTGATCCCCGGGGTGTATTTCCTATTTCCCATCCACTCATCAAGATTTTTCTTGAAGAGTGCTAATGAAGAACTTTGCTTGACATAGATGGGTAGCCTGTTCCAGAGTATGGGAAGTCTCTGGGATAGGAATCTATCCCTCCAGCATGTCCTGTTTATAGTGGTGACAAGGTTTAGGTCCCTAGAGCGTGTAGCTCTGAGGGATTGGGATTTCTTTAGGTGTAGCATGTCCAACAGCTCTGGGTTTGACAGCTTTATATGTTAGGCAGAGATCACCTCTGAATAGGCGATATGCTACGGAGTAAAGCTGGAGTTTTTTGAGGTGGTCAGTGTAGGGCATTTGTTTGAGTCCAGTAATCCTCTTTGTGAGGTACATCTGTGGCCTTTCCAGCTGCTGCAGATGTCTTGTGAGGTACATTCTAAAAAGGGCGTTGTACTCTATAATGGGTCTAATGAGTGATGAGTAGAGGGTAACAATGACCTCTTTTTTTTTTCCTGGATGAGAACCCTTTTATGATGAGGTGTGCCACGTAGAATGACTTCCTGACTACTGTGGCGATGTGACTATCAAAGGAGAGACTACTGTCCACCTGGGTCGCAAGGTCTCTTATCACACATTCAGTGTTAAGTAGATTGCTGCCTATGTGGTAGTTCATGGGTACAGAGTTTTTACCAAAGGGGATGACACTGCACTTTTTGGCATTGAGCTTGAGGCTATGGCTCTTGACACCAGGCATCTGTCTCAGAGAGGCCCTTCTGTAGGATGTTCACATCATTTGGGGACTTGACTATGGCTCCTAGTTTGCAGTCATCTGCGAACTTCATTAGCCAGAGGCCTTCTGTGTTAGCCTGTAATTCAGAGAAGTAGATACCAAACAGGAGCGGTCCCAGGACGGAACCCTGTGGTACTTCATTTGTCACTGGTTTGAGGTCAGATGTGGAGTCTGCAACTTTTACAGTGTGGGTTCTGTCAGTGAGCCAGTTGGCAACCCATCTTGTGACGTAGGGATTTATGCCTAGTTTATTTAGTTTAGCTATAATTCCAGAATGGGGGATGGTGTCGAAAGCCTTGGCGAGGTCAAGATAGGCTTTGTGAACCACTTTACCCTTATCTGCGGCTTTGGTGACTGCCTCAAAGAAGTCAATCAGGTTCAGGAGGCATGATCTGCCTTTCACAAACCCGAATTGGGTGGGATCCAGAGTTTGGAGGTTACCAATGTCTTTGTTTATGAGTTCCATGATACATTCCATGGCTTTGCAGATCAGGCTCGTCAGGCTAATAGGTCTATAGTTCCCGGGATCAGTGGTGGCTCCCCCTTTGTGGAGTGGGATAATTCTTGCTGTGCGCCATTCAGTGGGCACAAAGCCTGATGCGAAGCTATTATTGAACGTGGTGCTTAAGTGGGGAGCCAGTTCATTCTTAGGTTCGTGTAAAACACAGCCTGGGATGTTGTCCGGTCCCATGGATGCTGTGTTTTTGGCTTTAGAGAGTGCAGCTTTCACCTGCGTAGTTGTGATTACAGGGACTCTGCATTCTTCCTGTATAGATATGGGCCCTTTAGGGGGTGAGGGGGGGTAAAGTTAGCACTGAACCTATCTGCCAGGATGTTGGCAATATCAGTTGGTTCTGTAATTTTCATGCCTTTGTGCTGTAACTCAGAGCAGATCTGGGTGTTGCCATTGAGATTCTTGACATAGCTATAGAATGCTTTGTGGTTGTCCTTGGAATTAGTGGCAATTTTATTTTCGTAGCTAGCTTTGGAGGATCTTATAAGGGATTTCAGCTTCTTACTGAGGCTGACCATGGAGCTCCTCCACTCATGGGATTTTACTCTCTTTTGCAACAGTTTCTTCCTTCTGTTGTACAGTTTGTTTATGGCAGGGAACCACCAGATTGGCTTCCTTTTTTGGAGGATAGCGTCTTGGTTCTGTTTGGGATAGCACGATCCATGCACTCATGTAGGTGCTTATAGAGCGCATTTGTGTAGGATTCAGCAGTTGTAACTGTATTGTCCATCTGCATGGGTGTCATGAAGTTCACTACTTCTGTCTTAAGAAGCATGAAGTTAGCTTTGGAGAAATTTCTTACTGTGGTTTCCTTAATGGGGGGTGGGGGTGGAATGTGGATATCAAAGGTGATTAGCTTATGGTCGGATCGGACCAACGAGGAGTTGACTTCAGGTGTGGAACACCGGTCACTCATGTTGGTAATGACTAGGTCTAGGATATTGTTGCCCCTGGTGGGGGTGTGGATAAGTTGATCTAGGGCATTGGAGTTTATGAATTCCAGAAAGCGTTGTGCTAAGGAGTTAGTACATGAGTAGTTTTCCCAGTTAATGGTGGGGTAGTTGAAGTTGCCCATTATTAGGGTGTTTGGTTGAACCCTAATATTTTCCAGTACATCAAGAAAAGAGGAGTGGGAATCCTGGGGCATGTTGGGTAATAAAAACCACAGCTTTGGCCGGCTAACATCTAGCTGTATTCAACTGGACGTATAAGAGAATTTAAGTACCTTTATCTGCACTTTTTTTCAAATAATACAGTGTTTAAATTGATTTAATTGTGTTATGTTACTGGAAGTTTTGACTCTGCTCTTCCGTTAGGTTTCCCAGCCACCCTCCCTGTTTTTGTTTTGGTGTTAATCTTGGTGGCTTTGAAACTGCCCGCCCCTCTTGTAAATTTGTGTTTGGATACTCCTTCTGGGCCATCTCATTTGCTCACTCAACTGAGTGCAGTGAGATCATATTCTGATTTCAGGCACTCCTACTATGTACAAAGAGAGCATCTGGGAAAGAGAACAAAAAAAAAAAAATTAAGCTTGTTCCTGCCTTTCCTGTTAAGTGGTCTAGACTGTTTGTAGGCTTCTGCGCCCCCAAGCCCTTCTGTGTTGGAGGGAAGCCTTCTAATTTACTTTTGTTTCTTATAACTAGCCAGTTTTCTAGTTTCAGCACACGTATCTGTTTCTTTGAACTCAGCACTTGTTCAGAACTCATTGTAAGCACTACATAAGCTGCAAATTACTACAGCACTTAACTTTCCGCACTTGTCTAGTGGAAAGCAGTTTTTAGTACTTAATAAATAAGCACTTATCCAGGCATGTGTAAGGGTCAGCTCCCAGTAATTTCTCCTGTCTACCTGATGAATCTGGGCATCTTGGGGCAATGCAGCAATTGCCTCATGTACACAGGCAACCCTCTCCTCCTACCACCCAACACTACAGCCTGTGAGAGATGCACTTGTATAGCCAAACTGGAAGCAAAGCTCTCTTCACCCAAGACTGGACTAGACAGTCAAGAGGAGAAGGTAAACACTTGCACCACACCACACTCATCACATAGTCCCTCAAAACCTACACCACCAAAACACACACATAGGAACACAAAACACACACCTACATTCACGGAGGCTCTCAATGAAAACTTGCCCAAGCATCAGAGACATCCAAAGCAGAAATGCAAACAAACTCCACTCCCAACACAACCCAAATGACACATAGCCCACAAACTCGGTGTGCCACTCAACCACAGCCCGTAAGGCATAACAACGTACCCAACACTTTAGTCATAGGTGATTCTATAGTCAGGCACACTGATGTTCCACTCACTAGACTAAACAAGGAGTAAGTTACTGTCAGCTGCCTATCAGGTGCCAGGATCCGCCACATAACGCATGCATTCAGGTCACTCCACAATAAGTACAAATATGACACTGTCATTGTCCATGTTGGTGTGAATGACCTGAGACGTGCCTCCCTGGACTACATGAAAAGAGACACGGAGGAGCTCTCCGATCTTGTATCCCAGGCAGGTATGACCTTAACCCTGAGTAGCATCCTGCCATCACCCAGAATGATACCACAGTACAAGGACAAAATGATTGACTTCAACAATTGGCTAAGCTTCTGGTGTCATTCTAAGGGGATCCAGTATTTGTCTGCCTGGGACGACATGATTGACAGTCCACGATGCTTTGCCAGAGATGGCCTGCACCTGTTGCCCTTAGGATTCCGGATACTGGCTAAGGCTCTTGCCACCCCATAGTGCCTTTTTTAGGCAAGGTTCAAATGACAAATTCACCACCGTAACAGGTACAAGCAAGCAAAATCTGAGAGTAATGCTACTCAATGCTAGAAGTCTAAACCTCAAAATGCACTCACTCGAGGCACTCCTTAAAATGGAGAACATTGACATCTGTGCAGTGACAGAGACCTGGTTCAAAGCTCCAGAGAGCACCCCTCCATTACCAGGCTTCAATTCATACCACACCTTTCGACCACCTAACCCAGAAAGAAGCACTAAAGGCGGAGGCGTATCCATATTCATTAAGGATATCCACACCTCCAGGCTAGTTGCACAGCATAATGCATCCGAGATTATCCAAGTGCAACTAACTCTGGGCAAGACCGCAGTCCAAATTGTAGCTTGCTACAGACCCCCCACCATGCCCCAGGATTCACACTCCTCATTTCTTGATACACTGGAAAGTATTAGGGTACAACCCAACACCTTAATAATGGGCGATTTCAACTACCCCACCATTAACTGGGAAAACTACTCATGTACCAACTCTTTTGCTCAACGTTTTCTAGAATTCATAAATTCCAACGCCTTGGATCAACTTATTCACACCCCCACCAGGGGTAGCAGTATCCTACACCTGGTCATTACCAACATGGGAAACCGGTGTTCCACACCAGAGGTCAATTCCTCGTTGGTCAGATCCGACCACAAGCTAATCAGCCTAGACATCCACATCCCACCCCCACCCCCAATTAGGGAAACCATCGTAAAAAACTTCTCCAAAGCCAATTTCACACTTCTTAAGACAGAAGTGGCAAACTTCATGACACCCATGCAGACGGACAATAGAGGTATGACTGCCGAATCCTACACAAATGCACTTTATAAGCACTTACACGAGTGCATGGATCATGCTATCCCTAATAGAGCCAAGATGTTATCCTCCAAAAAAAGGAAGCCAATCTGGTGGTCCTCTACCATAAACAAACTCTACAACAGAAGAAAGAAACTGTTGCAAAAAAAAATCCCATGACTGGAGGAACTCCCTGGTCAACCTCAGTAAGAAGCTGAGATCCCTCATAAAATCCCCCAAAGCTAGTTACAAAAACAGAATTGCCACTGACTCTAAAGACAACCACAAAGCCTTCTATAGCTATGTCAATAATCTAAATGGGAACATTCAGATCTGCTCTGAGTTACAGTACAATGGCACTAAATATATACAGAACCAACTGATATTGCCAACATCCTAGCAGATAGGTTCAGTGTTAACTTTACCCCCCTCTCACCCCCTAGAGGGCCCATCTCTATACCGGAAGAATGCAAAGTTCCTATAATCACAGCTGCACAGGTGAAAAACACACTCTCCAAAGCCAAGAACACAGCATCCATGGGACCTGACAATATCCCAGGCTGTGTTCTACACGAACTGCAGAATGAACTGGCACCCTACCTAAGTACCATGTTCAGTCATAGCCTCACCTCGGGCTTTGTACCCACTGAATGGTGCACCGTGACGGTTATTCCACTCCACAAAGGGGGAGCCACGACGGACCCCGGGAACTACTGCCCCATTAGCTTGACGAGCCTGGTCTGCAAGGCCATGGAACGTATCATCGTGGAACTCCTAAACAAAGACATTGGTAATCTCCAAACTCTGGACCCTACCCAGTTTGGATTTGTAAAAGGCAGATCATGTCTCCTAAACCTGATTGACTTCTTTGAAGCAGTCACCAAAGCCATAGATGAAGGTAAAATGGTTCACACAGCTTATCTAGATCTCGCCATGGCTTTCGACACCATCCCCCACTCTGGAATTATAGATAAGCTCACTAAACTAGGTATAAATCCCTATGTCACAAGATGGGTTGTCAACTGGCTCACGGACAGAACCAACACTGTGAAAGTAGCGGATTCCAAATCCGACATCAGACCAGTGACAAGTGGAGTACCACAGGGTTCAGTCCTGGGTCCTCTCCTGTTTGGTATCTACTTCTCTGAAGTGCAGGCCAACACAGAAGGTCTTTGGCTAACAAAGTTTGCAGATGACTGTAAACTAGGAGCCATAATCAAAACTCCTAATGATGTGGACAAACTACCTGGTGTCAAAGCCATGGCCTGAAGCTCAATGCCAAAAAGTGTATTGTCATCCCCTTTGGTAAAAACTCTGTACCCATGAAATACCACATAGCTTGTAGTCTAATGCCGAAAATGTGATGAGACCTTGGGACACAGGTGGACAGTAGTCTCTCCTTTGATAATCACATCGCCACAGTGGTCAGGAAATCCTTCTACGTGGCTTATCTCATCACAAAAGGATTCTCATCCAGAAAAAAAGAGGTTATTGTTCCCCTCTACTCATCACTCATTAGACCCATTATAGAGTACAATGCCCCTTTTGGTATGTACCTCAGAAGACATCTACAACAACTGGAAAGACCACAGAAATACTTCACAAAGAGGATTACTGGCCTCAAACAGATGCCTTATGCAGACCGTCTCAAACTACAGCTTTACTCCATCGCATATCGCCTACTCAGGGGCGATCTCTGCCTAACATACAAAGCTATGTCAAACCCAGAGCTGTTGGACATGCTCCACTTAAAGAAATCCCAATCCCTCCAAGCTACATGCTCTAGGGATCTAAACCTTGTCACCACAATAAACAGGACATGCTGGAGGGATAGATTCCTGTCCCAGAGACTTCCCATACTCTGGAACAGACTACCTATCTATGTCAAACAGAGCTCCTCATTAGCACTCTTCAAGAAAAATCTTGATGATTGGATGGGAAATGGGAAATTCACCCCGGGGATCACTTCTGTGGCTCTGCTCGACAGGGGCAGAGGAAAATAATTTTCTTGGGTGGCGAAAGCCAGGGTACATTTTTTGGCTAGGCTTGTATAGGCCGATAGCCTAGTACCTACCTATGAACCTAATCTGTAGCAAGCTACAATTTAGATTGCAGTTTTGCCAAGAGTTAGTTGCACTTGGATAACCTCGGATGCATTATGCTGAGCAACTAGCCTGGAGGTGTGGATATCCTTAATGAATATGGACACACCACCACCTTTGGTGTTTCGGTCCAGGTTAGATGGCCGAAAAGTGTGGTATGAGTTATAGCCTGGTAGTGCAGGGGTGCTCTCTGGAGCCTTGAACCAGGTCTCAGTCACTGCACAGATATTGATCTTCTCCATTTTAAGGAGTGCCTTGAGTCAGTGCATTTTGAAATTTAGACTTCTAGCATTGAGTAGCATTACCCTCAGTTTTTGCTTGCCTGTTCCTGTTATGGTGGTGAATTTGTTACTTGAACCCTGCCTAAAACAGGCACTATAGGGGCAGCAAGAGCCTTAGCCAGTATCCAGAATCCTAGGGGCGACAGGTGCAGGCCATCTGTGGCAAAGCATCGTGGTCTGTCGACCATGTCATCCAAGCAGACAGATACTGGATCCCCTTTGAATGACACCAGAAGCTTAGCCAATTGTTGAAATCAATGATTTTGTCCTTGTACTGCGGTATAATTCTGGGCAATGGCAGAATGCTACTCAGGGCTAGGGTCATACCTGCCTGGGCTACAAGATCGCAGAGCTCTTCCATGTCTCTTTTCATGTAGTCCAGGGGGGTATGTCTCAGGTCATTCACACCAACATGGACAATGACAGAGTCTTATTTGTACTTGTTGTGGAGTGACCTGAGTGCGTGGGTTATGTGGCAGATCCTTGCACCCGACAGGCAGCTGACAGTAACCTTCTCCTTGTTTAGCCTGGTGAGTGGGACATCAGTGTGCCTGACTATAGAGTCACCTATGACTAGTGTGTTTGGTATGTTGTTTTGCCTTATTGGCTGTGTTTGAGTGGCAAACTGAATCTGTGGGCTATGTGTCATTTGGGTTGTGTTGGGGGATGGAGGTTGCTTGTGTTTCTACTTTGGAGGTCTCTGTTGCTTAGGCAGATTATTATTGAGAGCCTCCGCGAATGTTTGAGTTTCTATGTGTGGATTTTGGTGGTGTAGACATAGTGAGACTATGTGATGAGTGTGGTGTGGTGCAAATGTTTACCTTCTCCTCATGACTGTTAGGTTCAGTCTTGGTTGGTGAGAGCTTTACCTCCAGTTTGGCTAGATAAGTGCATCTCTCACAGGTTGTAGTGTTGGGTAGTAGGAGGAGAGGGTTGTCTGTGTACGAGTCAATTTCTACATTGCCTCAAGATGCCCAGATTCATCAGATAGACAGGGGAGAACACTGGGAGCTGACCCTTGAACATGCCAGAATTAAAAAACTATTTTCCTCTAGATAAGTGAGGAAAGTGAGTACAAAAGCTGTTTTTCTCAATGCCAGTGAGAAAAGTAAGTACAAAAACTGTTTTCCTTTAGGTAATGAGGAATATTGAGTGCTATAGTAATTAGTAGCTTATTTAGTGCTTACAAGTTCTGAACAAGTGCTGAGTATGAATAAGCAAATTTAAGTGCTAAAACTAAGAATCTGTATCTGCACTAGACGAGTTACAGGACAGAAACAAGTGCAAATGCAGGGTTTCAAATCAGAAAGTTGAGAGAGATGGAAGATTGCCCAAACAGCCAATAATTACAAATTCTGGGCCAGAACCACTCCTTATGTGGTAGACAGGTTATCTAATGCTTACCACTCCCACTGATAAGCTAGAAGGCTTCCCTCCAACACAGAAAGGCTTTGGGGGGCTCAGAAGCTTACAAACAGTCCTGGATACAGCAAATCTGTATCTGGAACACTAGTTACAGGAAAGGTAGGAAACAGGCTTACAGTTTTTTTTTTTTTTTTTTTTACAGAAAAGTAGTAAAAACAATTCACACGCAGTGCAAGCTAGCACACTTGAGTATGTAGCAATATTAGACCACACACAGTTTGAAAAATGCAATTAAATTAAAAAGGAGTAAAAAACAAGTGCAGAAAGGGTTTATTAGGTAGAATGCGGTAAAGAGATGGGACTGGGGGCATGTCCTAGATCAAATCTACAGTGGGGCGGGTACTGCTAAAGCCACCAAATTTAAACTACAAACCGAAAACAGGGAGGGTGGGGGGTGGGGAAGACAGTTTCAGCAGAGATTTGAGCAACCACTAATAGTATAAACTATAAAACCAAAAAAATATACTCAGCTCTGTATATTTGCAAATAGTCTTGTAAGGCTGTCTCTCAGAACACAGGTTCCAATTTAAATGCAGGCTGTTAACAGGTCAAATTAAGGGAACCTTGAGTTAGGTAACACACAAGCTATAAAAAACAGTTATATCAGCTGAAGACAAGGCAGAAAATGGGGGTGAGGGTGGGAAGACAGTTTCAGCAGAGATTTGAGCAACCACTAATAGTATAAACTATAAAACCAAAAAAATGTATACTCAGCACAGTATATTTGCAGATCAGACTCTCAGAACAGTGAGACAACAGATATCTAAGCCACAATTAAACTCTATAATAAAGAAAACTATACTCAGCTCTGTATATTTGCAGACAGTCTTGTAAGGCTGTCTCTCAGAACACAGGTTCCAATTTAATTCCTCCCTGGTTACCCCTGAAAAAGGATGTACATCGGCCTAACTGGTTAATAAAAAGACTGTGGTGGCATTATTTTACTGAAGCTAGGCATGTTAAAGTGGTACTTTAAATAAATGACCATTGAAAAGATCTCTTATTTAATGTGAGTCAAGGAACCATTAGATCCAAGGATTTAAATTTTGCTTGTGACATAAATAGGCCATGTTGATAAGACACAAATGTGTCTCAGAAGGTCCCCATGCACTGGAACAAGCTTTCCATCCATGTGAAGCAGAGACCATCCCTAGCCCTATTTAAGCATAACTTTGACCAATAGGTGGGAAATTGGAAGTCATCCCTGTTACCACCTAGTTTTTTTTTTCTGGACTATCCACAAATCCAATAATTTCTCTGGTAGTCAGGAAAACACTGTACAAACTCCAATATTCTGTTTCACAAAAGGAAACGGACTATCCGTGTTTGTTAAATTGGCTGATTTACTATGCTTTTTTACAGAAAAGCATAGTAAATCAGCTGAAAGCAGGCATCCAGAACAGAAAAAGAGGGTGTTCCCATCAGCTGATGTCATGGTGATGTCACAAAATGGGCGGATCATGGATTGGGAGAGGGGGTGGGAATGGTTGGAGTTATGGGTGATGAGAGGGGCATAAACTTAGTCCGGTTTTAGCCACAAAGAAAGCTGGCAGCCCTACTTGTTAACATCTCAGACTGGGAAAACTATTGCTATAAATGCACTCCTTCCCAGACCGAAAAGCTGCCTCCTTGTAACTGCATATTCTGTGCACACAATTTTCCTCATTCAGTCATCTCAGAATAAAATTCTTAGATCCTGCTAATGAGCACACATGCTACTGCACTACTCTCAGCTCAAACATCTGGCTATATGTTAGAGCTAGAGCTACTTTATTGCTCAATGCATTCATCTACAAAACGGTGAATGATGCCTACTATCCACCGTTGTTCGGAAGGCTGCAGTTTGAAAGCTATTCCTACTCTATTGGAAATAGGGTTGCCACCTTCCTTCACTGCTAAAACCGGAGTAAAGCCACGCCCCTCGTGTCACCAGTAACCCCACCCACATAACTCCCATTTTGTGATGTCATGATGGCATCACTCAGCGGGAACACCCTCTTTTTTCGTTCCTGCCGCCTGCTTTTGGCTGATTTACTTTTGAGTTTGTACAGTGTTTTCAGGACTACTGGAGAATCAGTTTGATTTCCGGATAGTCCGGAAAAAAAACGAAGGGGTGGCAAGCCTAATTGGAAATGGTATTTTCTTATACAATCAACCCATTCACACTTGGTGTGTGTGAAAGAGTTTTCTCAAAAATAGTTTCAGATGTTTGGAGCAGTCTGACAAGAGGATTTTAGAAATATGGACTGACTGCTGACTTTCAAGAAAATAAATGCAAGTGAAATGTGGGCTAATACAGTGGTAACGCTAATTTTTAGGCACATTAGGATAAGAAGAGTGATTTCAATATAATGATCCCCTTTTTTGTACAGCCTTGCAATATTCATAAATTGATTTCTGGTCCATTACACAGTATTAATATGCAGAACTTTGTGATTTGTATTTCCATAGTTCTGTACCTGTAATGAAGTTTTTTATTGTATATTTAAGCAGTAATAATGTGTGCATTCTTGTAAATGTTTAATGTTTTATGTATTCAGTGTCACACCTTGGTTACATATTATACATAAAGTCTTTGTCAGCTCACTTAATGGCAGTATGTATGTGTGTGTGTGTGTGTGTGTGTGTGTGTGTGTGTGTGTGTGTGTGTGAATGTATCTAATTTTATAATTTTTTGTACATTTCTCACTTGTTATTGTTTTTGCTATTGTGTCCCAGCTTGTGGCTGAAAAGGGTCCCTGGACTAGTTCACATACCTGGTTAACAAAACGTGTGTGTGTGAGTTTGTCTCTTTGAAAAGCATTGTCCATTGAACTCGCTGTAGTCTCTGCTCCTTCATCCCTTGCACCATTGCAGTTTTACAAAAAGGATAATTATCTCTCACATTTTCTTTCATAACTTTAATTCCATTTGTTGCACCCTTCCCATTTAGCCACCAACTTTCTCTTAAAGGCTCTACCTACAGGTATCATTCCACATGCAAAGTTTGGTAAGCTTGTCAATGTCTAGAACTGCCTATCATTGTTATTCTTGCTGCGGACTCTCGTTCTGTTGCTTCTTTTAAGTTTTTGTCTTTTGGAAGCTAGTACATCTCTGTCTCACTATCTTTGGGAGTGTCATGCAGGTGGCATGCTCTGCGGGTGTCCTGGAGGATAATAGTACTCCTAGCTTTGCATGCACACTTTTGAAGCTGTAAATTGCTTGCCAATAGTCATTCAATCTTCTGATTATAAAGAAAGTCATCTGCATTGTGGGAAGTTTTATGAGGTTAAGCTGTATGTCCCATCGCTCACTGGAGAAATATGCAACATTTTTCAAATAGTACACATGCCACTGTGCAGTCATTTGGCACACATCTGTCCATGCAGGAGTGCCCTTCATATTTTATTTCTAATCCTGCTCGATCATTCCTCTAGAATGGTCAGTAGTTTAAAAGGTGGTTTGATAGCAATTCCCTTTCCTTTTTCTGTTGTTCACCTCACAAGGCTTATTGAATGACAGCTAGGGGACTATTATTGCCATATCTTTTATGTTATACAGTGACTGTCCCCACCAGTATGAAAAACTGTGTATAACCCTGTAGTCTTTGTTTTTGTCATTGACATCTTAAACTTCTTTGGAAGTATTATGAGTGGGTGTGTCTGTTTTTGTTATTGATATCTTGAACTTCTTTGGAAACATTGAGTGTGCCTGCTTCCCTGCCTGTATTTCTTTCCCAGGCTTTGCCTGTACTGTATCCATAATCTTCTTTGCTGGCATTTTTAGTTAAATGCCATGCTTCACTTTTTCCCTTTATATCCTAACATGTACTGTAAATATTTCCATTAAACTGCTGCAGCTTTCCTGGAGAGAGCCAGAGACTTATGTAACCAGTGGATTACGCCTTTCCTTCTTCTTCTTCTTCTTTGTGGTATCCATATTTTAGGCAGCCTTCCGTGTCTCTTCTCTCCCAAAAAAAGTCATCCTTTTTGTTGTAGCAGTGTGGTTCTTCAAGGGATGTTTGGACTGGATGATTAGGATTTTAACATGCCAGACACTTGTGCTTACATCTGCAGGCAGCATGGGTGCACTGTCTGTAATTTTAGCTACAGCAATATCGGTTTCCTGTCTCTGTCCTCCGTTTTTGCCCATTCTGATCCTTACACCCCACCCTGGCTATCACCTTCTCCCATGTGCTTATTGTCTCATAGGACATTCAACGTAATTTGAATTGCTGTTGAAAAATCAAAGGACTGTAATTGAGATTCTTGGTATGAAAAGACTGAAAATGTGATTATTGGGAATATGTACTACATCCAACATTACTGTACCTCAGCCTTCTTACTTTACCCTGAAGTTCAGTGGTTTTGGAGTTGTACTAAGTGTCAAGGATGGAGGGGGCAAGGCCATCCCCCCAGAAAGTTTTAATGGTATTACAATGAGTGATATTAATTCTGTGTCCTTATAGTTTGTGTTATATTTTTCAGTTTCACAAGATAAACATTGCAAATAACCCTCGGACCATTCCAGTCCCTGTGCCTCTGTTTCCCTTTGTCTGATTCAGTAGAATTGCTGTCTGTTCTGGAAAGTACAGTTGTGTAAGTTCTCTTACCATAATAGTAACGTGATAAGTGCTGCAGTAGCCTGCTCTGTATGAATTGCTCTGCCAAGGCCCCCCACTCCATCGTCCCACTTCCAAAGCTTTTAGGGCACCCCACCTAGTGTATCAGAACATAGGAAATAAAGGACAGCTACATCACCAAACTCCATCGTCCTGAAAGGAGGAATCATGGGTTTCAGAAATCAGTACCATGTACTAAAGAAACTAAAACAATACACTGTGTCAAAAGTATTGCAAGTTCAGAGGCTCAAAGGGTGGGAACAGCAACTGCTGCAGTAATCTTCTCAAACATGTACTGTTGTTAAGAGCAATTACACAACTGTATTATGTTCTTTGTTAGATCACTGCTGCAGTAGCCTAAGATATATGAGATATTACCAAAGCAATAAAGGGCATGGCAGGAGGAAAGTAGGATCGAATCTAGGAGCACTTGAAGAACAGCCTAAACAAAGCCAGTTCTGGATGTAGAATGGGAGTTCAATTTGTAATGCTTAATAAACATGTGAACTGACAAACAAGTAAATGGCTCTAGGGTCTACCCCTTTTTACAGTGCCATGTAAGTAGCCAAAGTCTGAGGAGCGAGAGCTATGATTGCACCCGGAAGTGATTATCCATGGTAGACATAACAGAAGTTAATAACTTGGGACCGTCATCTCAAAATAGTCTGTTTAGATACTGTTTGCCCCATCTTTTACCTTCATTGGAAATGAGCAGCTGAGGCTGAGCAGCAATCTGAAGGATTTATTTCTATCATAGCATCTGAGCTGCCTATGAACATCCTAAAGTATGTAGAATCCTTTCACCCTCAGTTGTAGGCCCAGGAAAGAACACTGGGAGATTAGCGGCTTGATTCAGTGTAAATTCTGACACGAGGGAAACTCTCTTCTTATGAAAAATTAGATAAGTATGGTTGACCATTAAGGCTTGCAGCTATGATACATGTCTGGCAGAGGTCAGAACAATTGAAAAGGGTGTTTTCTCAGGAAAGAACTTCCAAGTTTTTCCAACTGAGCAGTTTCAGAAGGAGATAGTTTGTTTTTCCCAACACAAAATTAAGATTCTAACAAGGAGCCACTCGTTTAAGAGGTGAACCCATATGTAAAACCCATTTCAGACATTGTTTGACTGACAGTGTTGTATAAAGTGGGGAATCCAAGGGCAGACAAGCAGAAATGGCTGTTAGGTGAAGCTTTTTGGAAGAATAGGAAAGGCCAGCAGATAATAGTTTACACAAACATGGAAGGACCAGAAGTATCTGGGCCTGTAATGTATCCTGGTTCTTAGAGTGGCATCAGCTGTGAAATCTCTGCCAGTTTCCCAAATGTGATTTACAAGTAGCAGTTTCTTAGCTCCCTATAACTCCTGAAAAATGTCCTCTGAAAAATGGTGCCTACAAGGAGTTACAGTTCTGTCATCCAGGCAGCCAACTGAAAAGTTGAGGTTTGGGGTGTAGCAAAAAAAAACCAAAAAACACCATCTTGTGTGAGTAAGTCCATCCTGTGAGGGAGCTTGTGGTAACTTGGGTGTTCATTTAAGTAGTTTATTATATACCAACACATCAAGATGGATAGCAGGAACATTAAACTTAAATGGACTATCTAACTGACTGACTACATACTTGTATGTCTCACTCTGGCTACTCGCTTAAAATGGTACTCTTGCTTGCACGTACTCCGTACTTGTGTGCACATGATAGCTCACTGGAAAGCTTGTTAAAGGTATATCACACACACTGATCTACATCGTCCTTTACTGAGCTGGCTCATATAAACAATGACATTTCAATAGGCATGCAATTAATACAGACATTAATAAAGAAAACAACAGTCATGTCCAGGTTGCCGTGTATCTGGAACTATGTTTTGAGGTGGGACTGGGTTTAGCAACATGGACAGGCACTGGGGAATGTTCTGCTTGAGGAGTCTCGGGGATTTTCTCAGGAACGGGGATTGCTGACAGAATGTTCTCGGGAACAGGAACATTGGACAAGTCACTCTGAGAAGTAGAGTCTGGTTTGGACACGGGTAACAAACATTTCCAATTTCGTCTGAATTGCATTCCTTGTGATTCCACAATGTATGATCTCGGCTCTTGATGATCACAACAGATTTGTGAAGTGTGTGTGTCATAATCTTTTGACATTTGCATCCTCACTATCTCCCCTTTTTGTAAAGAACAGAGCAGTTTGCTGATTTTTATCATCATAAAACTTCTGGGACAAATGCTTCTTCAACAGTTGGGCTTTTACTGCTTTGTTGTTTTTAGCACTTGGAACCAATAAATTGCTGCTAATTGGTAATGTGGTTATCACGAGAAATGTTTTTGAGATTTAACAAGTTGAGAAAAACATTTGTATTGTCACATCTAGAGTTCTCTAACAACTGTTTTGCACTCTGAACTGCACATTCAGCCAAAGCCGTTTGATGGAGGGTATTCAGGATTACTCGTAATATGAACAAAGTCCTACTCTTCTGCAAATTTCTTGAACTGCTGACTTAAATGTGCACCATTGTCAGAAATAACTCTCTGTGGACTGCCACTGACAGAAAAATGTTGCTTCAACTTAGTAATGACAGTATTGGAAGTTTAGGTTGGGAAGTTGTAAAAGTACTTTCTCAATATCTCTTGACATAGAAGGCCAAAATACTAGACCTCTCACCCTTCTTTTGGTGGAATCGGTTCCTGGGTGGCCACAATGCAAGATCTTAATGTACTCTTGTTGCAAGGATTTTGGAACAATCACTTAAGGACCTTTCCTGATGATACCATTGTCTGACAAAATCTCATCTCTGTATGGAAAATAAGGTTGCAGTTCTGCTGGTAAATAAGATTGCTTTGAAGGCCATCTTCAAATGATAAAGGATTAGCTTCTGGAGAATTGCATCTGAAGCTGTGTGAGTTCTGAGCTGATCAAAACGAGTGGAAGAAAATGTTCTCACTTCCATGACCTCAAAATCAAGATGCTCATTGTTCTGCTGTTCTGTGGTTTTTCTGGGCAATCTGTATAAAGTATCAGCAACATAAAGAAGTTTGCCTTTTGTGTAAACAAGATTGAAATTGTACTTCTGCAATTTGAGCATCGTGTGTTGCAATCTAGCTGGAGCTGTATGACTAGATAATTGACCATGCCAAGAAAACGTAGGGCTTGGACATTGTCTGGAGCTGGCATCTCGAGAATTGCTGCTTGCTTTGAAGGATCTGGTCGTAAGCCAGAACTGGTAAACAAGTGACGAACATAAGTAACTTCTCATAGCCTGTATTTGCACTTCTGAGGATTCCGGTAAAGATTCACTTCACTTGCTCTTTCCAGAGCTTTCTTGAGGTTTGTCATGTTCGACTTCACCATTGCCTCCTACTAGAATATCATCTACTATAACAGCACATAGATAGTCAGAAAAACATTTGCTCCATCGCACACTGAAAGACTTCACTGGCAGAATTTATTCCAAATGGCATTCTCAGAAATCTATAGCTTCCAAATGATGTACCAAATGTTGTTAACAATGAAGGTTTACGATCAAGCAAAATTTGCCAAAATGAGCTATTTGCCTCTAAAACAGAAAACACAGTGGTACTTGCCATGAGGGCAGCAACCTCTTTGACTATGTGCATTGGATGATGAGGCCTTTTTAATGCTTTGTTCAGATCTCTTGGATCAATACATATTCTGATATCATCTGAGCTTTTCTTATGAGCTGTTATCATGGAAGATACCCATTCAGTAGATTCTTCTACTGGACAAATTACTCCTAGCTGCACCATTTTGTCTAGCCCGGCTTTGACTGCTCTGCATAGCAACTGGAACTTTCTTTGCTAGTCTGATAACTGGGTTGACTTCTGGGTCTAACTTCATGGAGTACACAACCGGTAGTTTGCATAATATGCAAAAATATCAGCATACTCAGAAAAATAGTTTGGGCGAAATTTGAGCTGCTGTCATGCAGGCTTACATGGTGAACTTCTTTATTAAATGAAAGCAGTCCCATTTTCAAACTATCTCTGAGGCCTAATAATGACTACACGTGTCTCTTGACTAAGAAAAATTGCAAGTCATAGCTTTTCCCAGCAGAGTAACGTGAAAGCACTACTGAGCCTTCAGTTTGAATCTATTCAGCACCATAAGCAATAAGCTTCACATACTTTGTCAAATCATGTTGTTCTGCAGCTTTTAGTGTAGCAAATGTTTCTGCTGACATAACATTGCACTTTGAATGAGTATGTCCTTTGAGATCTTTGGGATTCCCATTAATCCAAACAGTACAAAAGATCTCATTCTTTGCCCATAAAAATACTGCACTGACTATTTCACCAAGCACAGACACACCATAAGGTTGCAGCTTTCTAATTGATCAACTTGCCTCTTGGAATAACCTCTTTTAATAAAAGAATGTGCTTTATTTGATTTACAAAACCTTCTGAAATGATTCCGCTTATTGAAGCTGGGTGGGGCATATGTTTTGACTTTGCTGACTCACCCTTCTGCTTAACTGAGCATGCTCTGGAATTTGCTGGAAAGACTCTGGGGTTTCCCAGGGATTGTTACAGGACCTGCAGGGGCTGCCATGTGCTTGGGCCTGTTTCTTTTAACCACATGCTGCGTACTGTCAACATTAGCATTGTTGCAGTGCCTTCCAAAGTTATTCTCATTTGTAAGCATATTTGTATGCCTCTCTGTAAGCTCGTATATCTGACAAACCTCAGTGGCGTTATTTAACGTCAAATCACTATCACGAAGCAAAATCTTTCTCACTGTCATTGTTAATAACATACGCAAGTCGTTCTTTTATCAACTCCTCTCTCAAATCACCAAATCTGCACAATTCAGCCTTGTTTCTCAAGTTAGTTATATATGCTGCAACAGTTTCACCAGGCTTTTGATCCCTTGTGTAAAATAAGTGCCTTTCCATTGTAATATTTGTTTTGGGGTTACACATTTCTCTAAATTTACATTTTAAACACTCAGAATCTTCCCTTGTTTCAGCTGGTACCACTATATGGTGGTCTTCCCCCTCCCCTGCAAACAAAACAGGTACATACACAAATTAAGCTCTCTCTCAGTGGCATCTGAACCAGCTAAATTAAGCAGAATAAATCCCTTTGTACATGTGTCTTTGTCAAAAAAAGCACCCTGTATGAAAATATATTCCTGTTCAAACACACTCCAATTTTCTGCACTATTGTCATCATACACAAGCAGTGCGGGTCTGCAAAATCCTTCTGCCATGCCCACAAATTATAGTAAAACACAATGCAAAATTGACCCTTCTAAGTATGCACAAGGATTCTCACACACCAGGTACTTGTGATAATATTCAAATGCACAATAAACTGTTCGAAATACTGTACTCTGCGAAATATGCTTTGAAATAGCTGTACTTTGTGAAATAACTGCACTGTAATATGCACACACTTGCAAATACTTTGCAGCCTTCGGATACGTTTGAATAGCTTTAGTTAATATGAAAAAGTAGCACATAGCAAAACAAAAATATGGTTGTTTTCCCTTTTTGTACATTTTATGTGATTCGGATACAGTTTCAAACATTTTCATAATTATTTCAAATATTTTTATCAATATGTCGCAGTTTCGTACATTTCATTTAAAAAGAAAGTCGTTTTGAGCATTCTGAGTGCTTCATTTTATATTTGTAGCACGAGAAGTCATTTAAGCAAGTTTTAGTACCTGGAATTTGTTTCTGACCTGTTTGTGTGTCATTCCTGTGTATTCCTGCACAGTTTAACCAGTTGCCTCATGGCTTGTAACTCTGGATCCCATTCTGTCACCATGTTGCTCTTCTTATGTGCATTAAGAAGATGTTGAGGCTTGGGTGTTCGTTTAAGTAGTTTATTGTATACAAACACATACATACATACAAATATTTCAGGCACGGGCATTAATGCCCTTCTAGCATGCCAGTATACCAAAACACTTGTTTCCATAATAAGTATCCAGGCTGTTCTTAAAAATATCTAAACTAGTACTTGCTTTAATGTAATTTGGTAGTCTGTTCCATGCATCAACTACTCTGTCAGAGAACCAATTAGTACACTTCTCATTCCTATAGAATCTCCTACATAGGTTGTCTAATGATTCAATTGTAGTTTTTGCTAACCCGCCCCAAACATTCCCAGAGGTAGTTGTCAGTAAATGCCCTATATACCGGAATAAGATCTCCTCTTAAATATCTGTGACACTGTACAAGTTCAGATATTTTAGTCTTTCATAATAACTTAAATTTTCACATCCATGGATAGCCACATTAGGATGGATAGCAGGAACATTAAACTTAAATGAACTATCTAACTTACTGAATACATACTTGCATGCTCTCACTCTGGCTGCTCACCCAAAATGGCACTCTTGCTTGCATGTGCTCAGTACTTATGTGCACATGCTAGCTTACTAGAAAGTTTCTTAAAGGTATATCACACACACTGATCTATAGGAAGAACCAGAGTTGCCTGGTTTAAAAGGAGGTCACCACTATGATCTTCAGAGAGTCCATTTGAATCATTAGCAGGACTCTGGTTATCGGAGAAAGGGAGGAGAGGCACAAAGAAACATTCCTGACCAGAGGAACAAAAATGCATCCATCTGGACCTGGAACCCAGAGATGATTCCGGTATTGGAGAGGGTGAAAAAGGGCCATTATTTCCTTGATCCTTTGTGTTTGTTTGCCCCCTCTGTTCCCAAGGCCTGAACCTTTATTCTGTTGGATACAACCCTCACCAAATGAAGTCCGAGGCATCCATTGTCATCAACTGAGTAATAGACTGCGGGGTAAAAGGCAGACCTGCGTTGAATGTCAGTTGATGCACCCACCAACATAGCTCCTTTTTCACAAAGCCTAGAACAAGAATCTGAAAAGACTGGCAGTTCTGATTTTGGATCTGGAGAGTTTTGATGAACCATTTAGTTTGATTTTTATGAAGTCTGTCCAGTGGAAGCGAGAGAATAATAGAGGCCACGTACCCCTAAATTCTGAGATCTTCCCTGGCAGATGACTATATCATCTGGGAGAATTCCAGAAAATGAGTCCTATAAGAGAGCACTTTGTCCTGAGGAAGGAAAGCCATCAAGAGGGATGTATCCAGAAGACAGCCCAGAAATTTTATTTTATGAGTGGGGTGAAGAGAAGATTTCACCCTGTTTATCAGAAACCCCAGACTGAGAGTTGGCAAAAATCCCTCAAAAGTGTAATTTTCAAGTCTTAAAGGACTCTGCCACCATTAGGCAGTCATTTAGGTACAGAAAAGTAGTAAATCCACAGGAAGATGCAAATACCAGGAGGTGTATCTATAACCACTTTAATGCCACAAGTGAAAACGACAAACAAACGTTGAGCGCTTTCGTCCATTAGGACTTCATTAGAATAAACAACCATAAGGAAAATAAGCTTTATATAGTATTAATCAAGTCTCAATTAACTCTAATAGTGATAATTTATGTGAATGTTAAAGCAGTCAATACTTCTATAACCCCCTCCCAAAAAAAAAAAAAAGGTAAATATTCCGTTTTTTTCACAAATCAATTTCATATAAGGTATTAGGTGATTTAAAAATTCTAAAAATATATGATAAAATATAGACGTATATATGTAAGAAAAAAATATGCATCCACAACCACAACATCTAAAAACTTCTAACAAAATGTTCTTATTTTACAAAACGTATCAAACTAAAACAGGTTAAAATATCTTAAAGTGGTTATAGATGCAGCTCCTGGTCTGTGCATCTTCTTGTGAATTTACTAGTTTTTATAGTGGTGTTTGGTGTTATTTAGGTATGGAAAAATGTGAAGGTCCTGCAACCTGTAATGTGCTCTTACTGGAGCTAGGCACTTTTATAAATACACTGGGAGTAGTTGAACGCCAAAAAGACAAAACAGAAAACTGAACATTTGACCTGGCCACAGAAAATGCAATAATCATCTAACTTGCTGATTGGGATACAAGTATCCTTTAAATCTAAAGCTATAAGGAAGCTGCTGGGGGAAATTAGAAGGAAACACCGACTGATGAGAGAGCTTTTTGAATTTTGGAACGTTTAATATGAAGATTCAGAAAGGAAAGGTATTTCTGGCTTAGGCCCCAAAACATAATTTTTGAATAAAAGGCCTTACTCCTTTTGGCGGCGGAACGGGTAATAGGACACCCAGATTCAGTGTCTGATGAAAAGTAGGAGGGAAGAGGGAGGTCTGAGAGGGAGGGAGGGAGGGGTGAGGTGGAGCCCCATAAAAAAAAAAAAAAAAAAAAAAAAAAAGGAGCAGATTCTCACTGCCAGTGGTAACACTCACTAATGATGCCTGGCACCTAGGAATCTGATGCTGTGCCTTGCCAAAGAGGAGAGTGAATGCCCAGAATTTGATACTGGTTCACAGGATTGCCTGTATGGGGAGCAAAAAGGAGAATAGGGACATAGGCTGATGTTGGGCTTGGGAGGTTTTGAACTTATTTTTGTATCTACTTTGCCATTATTTTTTTGCAAATTTGTTTATTGGAAGTTTTCTGGAAAGACCTGGACCATATCTGAATGAGAGGCTTGCATTAGGGGAAAGCTGTCTGAAAGAAGTTTGAAAGGAAGTCTATCATTTAGGCAGTTGAAGGATTGCATTTGTCCTCTCCATCATTCTGACATTGAGAGCATTTTTCTCCTAACCCCTTCCATGGCTGGGGGGACTTGTAATTTGCAAGGTAACAGAGAGCCACTTTTCCCATTTGTCAAAACATTTGACACTATCAGCAGAGGAAAAACCAAACAGTAGATCCCTATCCAAACGGACATTAAGAATTTTTGACCTAACAGAATCACGGATATTCTGAGAATGTAATCGGGCGTGATGTCTCAGGATAGAACCTCCAATCATGCACGTTTTAAGGTATGCTTTGTCATCTAAGAAACCAAAGATAGTGCAACCAGAGGTACTTTAGCCTCTGACGTAAGGTCAGCAACTAACTTCAGCATATCTTGAAAATGGGTCAGGTGAACTCCAGACATATGATCGTGACATTTCACTATTCTAAAAGCTAGGGTAGAAGAAGCATACATCTTTCTACCAAACCTATCCAAAGGTCTACCCAATTTAGTAGAGGACGCTGGATTTGCTGTACAGTATTTAGAAGAAACAGACTAGAATAAGGTAATTGCCGCTAGATCTGTTAGGGTTTAAATTCATTAAGCTTCATTCACCTTTCTTCCCACTAGCAGCAGAGGAAGTAGCCAAACCCCTCACTCGTACCTTTAATGATTCTCACTCAAGTGCCACAACTCCTGCTCCTGTTATGTACAACATAGTACACTCAAAAATCATCTTCCTCTGACACTAAGGAATAACGAGCAATATCAGATTGCTTTCCTATCACAAAAATCTTCAAAAAATAACTATATACTTAATTAACAAATAGCTATGGCCTTCTCTGTAATGAACAACATGGTTTCCCCGACTCCTTCATCGCCCTGACTGTTCTTTTCACTTCCAGTGACTCCGTTTAGAAGAACATACATGTTGGGCTCATCATTACTGGTCTGTTTGATATGACCTGAGCTTTTGAAACTGTTAATGATAAGATCTTACTTGGCAAACAGCAACAACTAAACTGCAACAATAATACAGTAGCAAGGTTCCAAAGCTACTTGACAGATAGAAATTTTGAAATTTACCACGATTCATTCTTTTGCATTTCAGCACTAAACACAAGCATCCCTCAGGGTTCATTATTAGGCTCCCTATTCTTCTGTCTTTGCCAATGATCTTCCATTTGAACTCATACATCTTGTCTTTGTAATGTACAATGATGTTCTTCTCGGGTATAGCAAAACATGTTATGAACTATAAACTACATTACAAAGCTTTCCCTATAGCACCAGGTATAAGTACAATGAGAAAAAAAACAAGTCCAGCAAACTGAAACTCCAAACCAAGGCTCCAAACCGTAAAAAAACTCTTGAAGTAAAGAAATCCAAGTAGTTTAAGGCTAAAAACAGACGTTTATTTAAGCGCTTTTCGTCTACTGTGAATACGAAGACTTCTTCAGAAAACAGTTTACAGATAAAAAAAATGCCATTTAAATAGTCAGCTGTCAACAATCAAGCACATTTTTAAAGACATAGTAAGATAAATTAGTACAAATAAACTAAAATAAAAATAGAATAAAATAAGATAGAACAAACCAAACCAAGGGCATAAATACTTTCATATCAACCTACACAGTACAAAAACCAGTTCGTACTTCTATTATAACTTAATAAACTTTAAACAGTTACCTTATTATAAGTTTATCCTTCAAAATGTTAAACTCTTATTATAAGGTAACTGTTTAAAGTTTATTAAGTTATAATAGAAGTATGAACTGGTTTTTGTACTGTGTAGGTTGATATGAAAGTATTTATGCCCTTGGTTTGGTTTGTTCTATCTTATTTTATTCTATTTTTATTTTAGTTTATTTGTACTAATTTATCTTACTATGTCTTTAAAAATGTGCTTGATTGTTGACAGCTGACTATTTAAATGGCGTTTTTTTTATCTGTAAACTGTTTTCTGAAGAAGTCTTCGTATTCACAGTAGACGAAAAGCGCTTAAATAAACGTCTGTTTTTAGCCTTAAACTACTTGGATTTCTTTACTTCAAGAGTTTTTTTACGGTTTGGAGCCTTGGTTTGGAGTTTCAGTTTGCTGGACTTTGTTTTTTTCGTTTTCCAAGTTCGTTGCCGGTTCCTGTGTTTCTTTTTTTATAAGTACAATGAGTTCATGGTCAGAACACAGGTGAGCGAAGGTTGTAATCCAGCACATCAAGATTCAGACTGCCATTGTGTGGCTGTTTCTGTAGCAGTAAATATTTGCTTGCGCCTTTTGCTTACTTTGAGTATACATGTGTCTGTCTGTTTCTATGTGTGTGTGTGTGTGTATGTGTGTGCTATTTACTGTTTGTGATGTCTTCATTTTGTTAGTAAGGGATAGGCAAAAATACGCAGGACAAGGACCAAACATATTGAGAGAGAATCTCACTGCAGGTTAAGTATAGTTTTGCTTAAGAGTTTAACATTTTGAAGGATAAATGTTCTGTTTGTGATGTGTTTGAACAGGGAACTTTAATTGAGCATAAACAAAAACTAATATGAAAGGGTTTGTGTCCTGGGGAAGGTTCTTCTGAGGAAGTTGAGAATCGGAGGTGGGAAAATGTAGAGTGGATGAGGATGGGTCTTCAAAGTTATTGTTTAAGGCCTGCCCATCAATCTTAACCTAGAATTGAACTCGTTTCTCTGACTAGTGTTGACTGAAATGAGGACCAGGTTGGAAAAAACTTTCAGGGGGCAGACGTTTCTCAGTTGGGAGTTTTCTGTAGTTTCAGGTGTTCCTCCCAAGAAAAGATTAGCCAGTGTCTCTTCTGTTTTGGAACTGGCATTTATTTGTATTTTGTGATCCCTCCAGGTTTCCTTTAGCCTTGGTGGTGTAGTCCCCATCTAGAGCCATAGCTAGTTTCTTCATTGCTCGATGCACTTCCCTCAATCTGGCACCCTTCAACTCTTAAGCTAAGGTACTAAAATAAATAAATAAAGCCCTCTATGATTTGATAACCAGGAAAACAAAAAGGTCATCTTTTGTGTTGAGGACAAAATAAAGAGAAGGTTGTCATCTTGAAACTGTAGCAAGCTGCCTGTTACAAATGTAACAAATGAGTTGCTACACTTAGGCTTTAGCCCACACTGCAGTTACAGTATCAGCATTCATTTCCAAATGCCAGTACTGCAATTGCTCCCTGTAATACCTTTTTTCGGGGTAGCCACCTCCTTTGCCCACCCTAGCTGTACTTCTGGTCCTTTTAGTCTCTGCTTTGTTGTGTTGGTGCACTTTGAACCTGGAGACAAGGACCATAAATTCAGTAGTAGATAGAGATGGGGGTCCTCTGTTTCCTCTGTGGTTCTAGGGTGGTAAGACAAAGTTCTGTTTCCCCCAATCTGGATGTCTCTTCACCAATCCTCTGTTCAGCACTGCAGGCTTTGTTGTAATTAATGAATTCAACTGTTATTTCAAAGTCTAGAACTCTTTTAATGCTTGTTCCTTTGTCAGTGACTTCATTGACATCACGTTATTACGGTCAAGATTTTTAACTTTAAAGTGTCACTGCCCCATGTCAGAAACCACCTTTTTTGACATTGTTGCCTTTAGTGCTAGTGATACGGGAAGGAGCGTCAGCATTTAGTATCTCCGCATCAGTGATCTTTACAATGCCAGATCTGTTCACACCAAGATTTAGTCGTCGTGGTTTATGCAGGTGGTGAAGTCTTCAAAACAACACTTGCTTCTGACCATCTAGTTGCTGTTTTTTATTTATTTATTTTTTCATAGTTATTGATCTTGGCTCTGAACCTTCTCCTTCATATTCTTGTCATACAGGCAGAAATCCACTGTAGATATAGGCACAGGGTATCCAAAATGATTTCTTCTTCTTCTTTGTCACCAGACAACCTCCCTTTAAGTAACCAGAAGTAGCAGCAGGGCAAGAAGAAATACATACATTTGTCAGTAGAGTCTCCTACCCCAGATACCAAGATAGATAATGGAAAGGATTCCCCATTGCCCTGTACTGAAGACCTCCTATTTGGGTAGAAGTTTGAACTTATGAAGAGAGAACAGGCTTTATCCAGCAGTTCTCTGTCCTTGTAAAGGAATTTCCCATTCACCTTTAAGTATATCTGTTTGTTCAAGATGTAAATATTTTTTTTCATGTTATTTGATTAGTTTTTTGGAACTATTACATGTTGACTGCTTTTAGAGTGTTTTTTTTCCTTGTATGCATTTTATATTTTTTACCTTGTGTGTGTTATGCAGCTATTACGGTTTTTGAAATACTTGCTTGTTTGAATTAAGTATTTTTTTCCTAGGCTGAGCTAGAAAAAAATCCTTTTTGATCAGTGATCTACTCTGGTCAGCACATCTAAATAAGTAAATAAATAATTAATGATGCCATACAATCATCTGATTGTACTGTCTTTTGTTATGATAAATGTAACATTCTGCAAGGTACTGTACAGCACATTCCAGCAGAGATGCTTCTACATCCACCACTTTCTTTTGTAATATGCCCAGGGACAGCATAAATGTGTCACCTCTTTGAATGTCTGTATATCACTGACGAATTCTGTTAGGGATTTTTCATTCTCAAATTTGTTAAGAAAATGAAATTACTATTATCTGTTATATCTTACAATGATAGGGAAGTTCTCCATTTAATAAGTTTTATAACAGTTATTAAATTATTACTTAAGACAAAGGCTTACGTGCATTTATATAAAAGAAAATAAACCATATTAACATATTTCCATTTGCAAACATTATGCATATATATTCTTTTGCATATTTATCCTCAATTAAACATTACATAAATTGATCAGTTCCTGCCTTCCCTTAACCTCCATCCGCCTCCAAAACATTATTCTGCATGTATTGTTCACACAATTTCCATTTTTATGTAATTTTCTCCTACCCTTTTCTAAAGATCCCACTTCCAGTTCTTTCATCTCCGATATAATATTCAGTACAACAAATACACTTGGTTTAGACTTTGCCATTTTCTAGTAACTGCTTTTTTTTTTTTTTTTTGAGGCCACCAGAAATGAACTTAACAATCCCCTTCTATGTCTAGGCAATACAGATCCTGTATCCCAACTCATAAATAATCCTTTTCTTAGTCGCAACCATTGATCAGCTAATATTTCTGACTGAGTACTCCGTAGAGAATTTCTAAAGTCTACCAACTCATTACACACTCATAACATATGTTACCAATTACCTCTTTATTCTCCATCACACCTCTAACATTTGCCATCTACCTGAGGAAGAATTCTTTGGAGTGTGCTTGCAGTATAAAAATATCTATGCAAACACTTCTAAGCAAACATCATAAATCTTCCAGACATTGTTGTATATTTGGGAGCCATACATATGTCCTCCCATTGTTTCCTTATGAATTGCTTTTGTAACCTCCTCTGATTCCTATAGTTATTGTGCAGTACTTTACATACCTTATTAATTATCCCCTTTTTAACAACAGCTTCTGTCCTACATTCAGATAAAAACTCTACCAGAGGAGGTCTTTCACTTAGGATTCCCCTATCCTTTTCACTTTGCCTATGCTCAGATATCAATCCCTGATAGGGAAGGCAGTCTCTAGCCTGCAATCCAAATGTTGTTTTGGCTTCTTCCTATTCTGCCTGTCTCAAAATGTTCCACAATACTGAGATGTCCTTTTCTGGTTTTATCGGGTATAAAATAATATTGTCTGCAAATAAAGCCAACTTTTTGATTACTTTACAAATTATATCCTTGAATTTCCAATCCCTTATTTTCTTTGCCAGTGGCTCTAAATGTAATGCATATAATAAAGGGGAAAGTGGACACACTTGCCTGGTTCCACTGGTCAGATGCATCTTGTCAGAAAGGAATGATCTCACTTTTAATTTTTGCCTCTGATCCTTTTGTATATTTTCCTAATTATTTTATTTATTTATTTTGTTTTATTTTACATTTGTTGACCGGGCTAGTCTAGCTGGATATATGTCCATTTTCAGTAGAGGCCCGGGGAGAAAAGCTCCACATAGAAAACTAACAGATACAGTACATTAAAACATTAATTACAAGAATATTATGAGATGATTACATGTGTTCCAAGGTAACAAAACATATTAAAAAAAAATTATAATTAGTCTTATTGTATCAGAGAATGCAAATGTCCCGGCTTACTCTGTCAGATACTCTGTTTGCATCAAGACCCACCAACAGCAGCATTTTCTTACACTCTTCTTCCCTCTGGATCAACATTATTCTATTATTGCTGTCAAATATTTGCCTCCTCTCCGCAAAACTATATTGAGTCATATCTATCAAGTGTGGCAACACCTTTGTCATTCTTTTAGGTATTACAGACATAAATACTTTATAATCATGGTTTAAAATTGAAATGGGCCTATATAAAGCTTGGTCTGATGGGTCTTTACAATCTTTAGGTAATACAGCCACCACCGTTTTCTTCCAGGATACTGGTACTTCCTCTCCTTTTAAAATGCTTTTAAACAAATCTTTCCAGATCTTTATCACTTTCTTCCTTCCTAGCTTCCAAACTTTCACAAGAATACTATGTATTCCTGGAGACTTTCCTGCAGATTGATTGTACGTCACCATATTTTTCTAATCTCTTCCTATCTTAAATATTGATTTGTTGGCCTCATATACCTCTAAAGTCTTCCATAAATATTCCCATTTGTGCTCGCTATTGATTTCTACTCCTTTCAGCTTGATACAAATTTTCATAAAATTTCCAAAACTTCTCTAAGCTCTACATGATCTCTGGTTATTTTTCCTGTTATATGCTTCCTTAGTTTGGCAATGACACTTTCCACTTGTTGCCCAAGTCGTTATGCTAAAAGCTTTTGTGCTGTGGAGTTATCAAAACAGTTACTTAGCAACAATATTTCTAAACATGCATATTATCCAGATACTAGCTTACTTTCTCTTTAGCAATCTGCAGTTGCACCTCCTTTTCTGTGAAATTCCCCTTATTCTGCAATACTTTAACCTTTGTCAGGCTCTCTAAATAATTTGTTGCTTTTTAATCATATCTTCTTTAATTTCTACCCTATTCTTAAACTCCACTTTAATTTTATCCCACCCACTACCTATAATTTCTGAAAAAAATTCTATCTTCCTAATATAATTCAAATCCATTTAATATTTTTGTCATTACAGCAAGGACATTTCTTAATTATTTCATTTCAGTAATATGTTTAAAGCTTTTAAGATTGATAAAAATGGTTAACTATTTTAAGCTTTTTCCCTGAAATTCCCTTCAGGGAAAAATAACTTTACTTTTTATGACAGTAACTGTACCTTTTCTGTATAATATTCATTTTTAAATCTTGGTAAAAGTGTTTTAATGACAGTTTTGTGACTGTCTTACAGCCATCATGGACTGGAGTTAGACACATTTTCTGCAGCTATTGGAATGCCCTTGGCAGGTAAGGGAGAGCCACTTTTGTTGGCCTTGGGAGAAGGGGATGAAAATGTCATTTTGTCTAGTCAGAAAGTTGTGCCCATCCCTGTGGAAGTCTTTGATGGCAATACTGGCTCTGTTTCTTCAGTTTTTTTCCTGTCAGAAAGAAACAAATACTTGAACATATGTCTTCTCCTGTCTCGGTTTCTCTGGATAGGAGTTATTTTTGGGGCTTAGTTCAGGGTTTAGTACAGTCTCTTGACCCTTTCTGAACGGCTATTTCTGTTAAAAGAAAAAAAAATAGATTCTTCATTTCCCTGAAGAGATTCAAGAGTTTGAACCTCTGAATGATTTTGAAGGGATACAACCACGGTGGTGCAGTGGCTAGCGTTGTCGCCTCACAGCAAGAGATTCTTGGCTGGAGCGCCTTCTGCGTGAAGACTGCATGTCCTCCCCGTGGTCGAGTGACATTTAAAGACATGCAGGTAGGTGCGTGCTTGAATGGGTGTGCCTTCTTTGAAGGTTGGGCGTCGGGCTGGCACCATAAAAATCCACTGCCAGTCATTAGCGGAATGGAGTTCCGCTGTGGCGACCCCTAACCGGGAAAAGCCGAAAGACATTAGTTTTTTAGATTTGTTTTTTTTTCCCTCCACAGCTTTCTGATTGTGATCCTGAGGAGAGTGTGGCTTCAGACAGTCCCTTTGAAGGATTCTTTTTCTCTGTGCCTATTTTCGGAATGAAACTGATTTTTTTTTCAGTGAACAGTGATGCTTCTTAGTCTGTCAGGAAGTGTTGTGATTTGTTACAACTGGAGTTTTCAGAACATTCTTCTATTCCTCCTGTTTTTTTCTACTTAAAAGGATGCTTTTGTCACAGCCCATAATGTATTCCAAGTTTAAGCGCTTTCATCAAAGTGTAGCCAAAGACTTCTTCAGAAACTGTGATGATCATTCAAATGTTTGAATGGTTATCACAGTTTTTGAAGAAGTCTTTGGCTACATTCTTGACGAAAGTGCTTAAACTTGGAATCAACTTTTCTTGTCCTGGTTCCTGTGTGGTTGCCTCATCTCCTTTTTGTATTGTTGGTTCTTGGTTTGTTGTAATGTCTTCAACAGCCCATAATTTGTCTGACAGGCCAGCCTGCTGCCTCCAAGAAAGCAGACAGACTGCATAAAATTTCTCTTTTTCTTTAAATTTTTTTTACGGTTACCCCAGCTTAAACCCAGCAACTCTTACTGTTCTGAAAACAGCTGCTGCTAAACATTTGGTTAATACATCTGTTTTTGAAAAGGATGGTAAGGATTTTAATAGATTTGTATATTGTTCTTCGGCACTTGTTTTTACAATTCTCAGCTACCAAGCTTATTTGTTTGTTTATACTTGCCTCTTCTGAGAATATGTGAAATTTTTTTTGTACTGGTTTTCTCTTTTGAGGAGAAATCTGCTCTGTATAATTTGGTTGTTCCTTCCTGTGTCTGAAGTTGCTACCTAATGTTTGGAACATGATTATTATTTTGCTGATGCCACTTTTAGGGCTGTTGTCAGTGAAACTGTTATGTGGATGTTTTCTTTGCTATATTCTCAAAACCTTCTAGCAGATGTTAAAATGAAGCTTTGATTACTCCCTTTGATAGAGAGTTTGCTTTGGACCATCTGCTCCAGAGGTCCTTATGAAGTGTGATGAGAGAGGTGTGCTGATCAATAGGTTCTCTCTGTTTTGCAGACTTCCTTCTTCAAGTTGGCCAAGAGCGTTAGTACTCCCCTTACTGTTTTCTTTTAAGGCAAAATAAGCAGACTCATGAGTGGATGGTAAGTGAACATTTCAGGAAGCTATAGCAGGGCATTTCCAAAAAGTAGCCGAGCTCACAAAACTAAGAATAGTCTAATAAGTCTGTTTGTCTTTCTGCAAGATGTCTTCTCCCTCCCACCCTGCTAAGTCGCAAGTCCATCAAGTGGAAGTCTCTAACTCCTTTTTTGAGGGATTCCCCTCACACATGAGATGCAACTATTCTTCCCTGCCTTCCTTGGAGCATATCCTCTCTCAGGGTGCTAGAAACTCTCCCTACTCTTTTAAGGGAAGGGTTTTATTTGAAATTGCTTTTTATACTAAGCTCTAAAGTGTTAGCTTTTCGAGTTTTCTGGTGACTTATATTTTAAAAGATGTATTTCTTTACATCCTTAGATCCATGTGTCAGGACTGTGAACAATATCGGTTACTCTACATTTAACCTTTGAATACATTCTTATAGCAACAGATAGACCAAAGAGTCTAGCTCCTGTGATAGCCAACCGCAGACTGCAATATATTCAAATTTTTACTTATTTAGATAACTTGTTTTTCTTCAGTGTACATTTCAAAGTGTCACGGATCTTCTACACAGACTGAGATTCCACGAGAATATACAGATGTCTTGTCTGAGTAATTCGGACATGACTGTTTCCCTGAGATGTCTCTAGAACACCTCAGTTCAAACAGCGTTTCTTTCAGATGAAAAAGTAGAGCTGTATCTTAAGCTATTTCTGAGGTTTTTCTACTTAGACTACATGTAGTCTATCTCGCCTCCATTATTACTTGTGGGCTCGGAGCAGAGGATCGGCTCCGACTCTGCCGCTTAGAAAGCCTGAAAATTTCTGATTTGCTCGTGGCTAATAGGTATCCCATGGTGCATGCGCACATTCCCCAGATCTCGTTTGCCACATCTTCATTCGGAAGCTTCTTTTGGTTGGCCGTGGCTAAGTGATTTAGTTCTTTATTATTACTACTTTTCAGGAGTTTTTGGCTTCGTGTGAAGTGTTATGCTGATTGCTTTATTGTGATACCGATTTGTGTCTGTTAACCGGATTTGACTTATTACTGCTTATAAAATTCTTGGGCCTGTTGGCCTTTTGTGTGTGGTTCCCATGAGTGTGTGTGCTTTTAGATTATACAGTTTAACTTAGAGGTGCTAGTTTGTTTCCCTTGCACTAGGTTAGTTTAAGTTAGAGAACCTAGTAAAACTACTTTTTATTTTTTGTGTGAGGGTTAGGGCTAGATCTGTTTAAGTTAGAGGATCAAGTTCCTCTCTTGTTGTGCGTTTGTTGGTTTTTTTTCTCTACTGCCATTATGTCCAAAGAACATAAAGAGCATAAACAGTCAGATTTAAAAAGTGTTCTTGATGCTTGCAAAAAATGTCCATCACTGATGGACATAGCGTCTGTGTGTACTGTTTAGGGGCCATACATCTTGAAGAAACTTGTCTCTTTTGTCATTCCTTTAGCCCTAGAGTGCTCCAGGAACGGAAGAATAAGCTGATCCTAAAAGGCATGTTAAAACCTTCCTTCGAGGAAGACCTAGCCAGTTCTTCCTCCTCTGCTAGGTCGCAGTCTTCTAGAAAAGATAAGGGCAAGACCTCAAAAAGGCCTTCTCCAGCCTCTAATTCTGTCTCTGAACCTCCATAGAAGTTTCCAAAATTGGAGCTGGCCTCTGTCTCTTCAGCTCCACTGTCTTTGGAGCCGATTGAGATTCTGGACACGGACCTTGCAGTATCGGCACCAAGTGCTTCGGTGCCGATCACTAGCAGTCCTCTTCTGAGCCGGTTTACAGACATTCCACCGGTCTCCCCTACTCTAAAATCGCCTATATTGCAGAGAGTGAGGTCTCCCACACTGTCCTCCAGATCCTTCAGGAGCTTATCTGAAGAAGACATCGAGAGAGTGGTGCTCAGACTCCTTAAGTCGTTGGCCTTGCCAAAATTTTTATCTGCTCTGACCATTTCGGTCTCGGAGTAGACTCCTGCTACTGATCCTGCTCTCTTTTCCTCCTCCAACCCAGATTGGGCCTTTGGAGCCGATGTTGCCGGTACTGACTTTAGTGATGTCCTCGGCTCCAGCACCCCATGTGGTTGTCTCTGAGCCGAGCTCCGTTCCGACACTATCGGCGCCATCCAAAGTGTCTAGGGTCCGAAGCTCTTCGGGCGGGCCCGAGGGGGACACTTGGAACCGAACCTCTTCGGTGCCAAAACTTCCTCTTGGTGCATCGGCCTGAGTGAGCTCGGACCCTACATCGTTCTCTGAGCCGATTCCTTTGGAGCCATCGGCACCTATGCTCTCTTGGGAGCCAGGGCGCCGTTCAGAGCCGGAGGAATCAGTCTTCGTGAGGATGAGGAGCATGTTGGATAGTTTATCTGTACCACGTAGGAGTACCAATGCTATACTCCCTCAAGTGCCAACTACGGTCTCGGCATCCTCTCTCCCACAGGATGATAGAGACTCACAGCCTCAGGACCCCCATTTGGGTGGTCCCCGATCTTCCGACACCTCCCCAGAAGACCCCGCTGAGGCACCCCTCGGAAGAGATCATGTAAGAGAAAGCATGTAGACTCCCCTGATGAGTCTGTCACATCTGACACTGACCTCGATGAGTCGGAGGGGTCCCCTAAGTCGTCTTCTGAAGATGTCTCCTTTGCAGACATTTTGGAGATCCTCAGGCAGAGAGGCGGCTGGCCCACTGTTACCCCTTCCAATGAGTCAGTGTACCTGAAGACCTTTGGGTCTCAACCCTTAGCTTCATGGGTATCTCCTCCATTTGATGAATTACTGGATCTTGTGAGTCAGAAAACATGGTAGACTCCTGATGCTGTGGAACCAGTCCCCAGGAGGCTGAATAAATTTATCCAAGGGTTTACCTGTTGATGCCATGGTGGTGACGGCGGCCACTAAGAAGGAGCTAGCAGAGACTTATTCTATCCATCCACCTAATAAGGAACCCCGAACGATGGATAGGTACTGGAAGCGTGTCTTCTCTTCAGCGGCTTTTACACTCCAGTCGCTGAACTATCTATCACATTTTACAAGACTTCAGAGAGATCTCCTAAAGGAGTTAGGAGATGCTCTTCAGGGTACCTCTACTGAAGCAGTCCCATCTACAGTGTCGGCTCAGTTGGCTACTCTCACATCTATTGTTAACTCCTCCATGCGGCTGATCTCATATGCAGCTGATGGTGCGAGTAGGGCGGTGGGTTCAGGAGTCTCCTTAAGGAGACATTCCTGGATGCGTCCATGCAACTTTGCTGAGCCTTTCAAGTCTACATTCACCAATGCTGCCGTGGATGGATCCTCTCTTTTTGGTCCCAAGGTGAAAGATACCCTCACCAGGTGTGAGCAGGAAGGAAAAACTTTCTTTGCCATGGGAGTCCGTTTTACCGTTCCTTCTAGACCTTGCCCTAAAGGTCAGAAGAGCGGCAAAATGTGGTTCAAGAAATCACAGAGACCTTTCCAGGACACACAGGGTGATTCTTCCTTCAGAGGCAGGGGAGGAGGACATAATGGTAGATGTCGCCCTAGAGGCAGGGGATGCCCATAAAATCAGGGAGGTTGCGATTCCTTTCGTGACCGTCCCTATCAGAGTTCCTGATGTGGAACCTGACTGTGCGTCTCTGAAGCCGGTCGGAGGTCGCCCGTCCTTGTACACAGAAGCCTGGCTAAATCTCACTCGAGACAAGTGGGTACAAGACATTATCACCAGAGGTTACTCTGTACCCTTTTCTTTTCCACCACGCCCTCCCATAAGGATCCCAGATGTACCACCCAATCACAGGGATCAAGCGGCTATAGAAATAGAAAAGCTGCTATTAAAAAGAGTCATCCAAAAGATCCCAACAGACCAGACAGGATTCGGAACATACTCCAGGTTCTCTTTAGTTCCAAAAAGAACAGGGGACTAGAGACCCATTTTAGACCTCAGCAGGTTAAACGAGTATGTAAAGAAGTCCAAGTTCCGAATGGTTACTCTACAATCCATACTCCCTCTGTTAGGGAGAGACTGCTGGATGTATTTAATAGATCTCCAGGATGCCTACTACCACATAATGATGGACAAAGCATCAAGGAGCTACCTACGCTTCCAGCTGTGAGCCAATCATTACCATTTTCGGGCGCTGCCCTTTGGTCTCACCACAGCCCCCCAAGTGTTCACCAAGTGCATGGCAGTAGTGACAGTTCATTTGAGGCATCAGGGAATCCAAGTCTTTCCATACCTGGATGATTGGCTCCTGACCGCCACCACCAGGCATCGCCTAGTTCAGTAGAGAGATTCCACAATCAAGCTCTGTTCCCAGTTGGGAATCTCGTTAAACTGGGAAAAATCCTCTACTTTGCCCACTCAGTCTATAAATTTTATAGGAGCAAACATAGACATGGTCAATATGGCAGCCAGACTACCTACAGACAGAATGTAGAATCTTGTGCAACAAATTTACAGGATACTTCCCCTTCGAAGAGTCAAAGTGAAGGTGGTGGTGGTGGTGCAGCTTCTCGGAACTATGGCGTCGACCGTAACCTTGGTACCTTTAGCAAGACTACATATGAGAATACTCCAATGGCTCCTGTCATCCCAGTGGTCGTTTCAGCAGTTGCCTCTACGTCATCAGATTCTGATGACAGATTCTTGCAAAAAGGACCTACGCTGGTGGATTCAACCAGGTCATCTTACCACAGGGACACCTTTTGTGCCGCACCAACCTGTTGCCACTGTGACCACGGATGCCTTTCGGCTAGGGTGGGGGGCATTATCGTGGCAGGACTGTCCAAGGCACATGGCGAGAGCAGGAGGCCCATCTGCATATCAGTGTCCTAGAGATGAGAGTGGTGCTTCTAGCATTGCAAGCACTTCACGACTTTCTCCCTCTAGGTATGATAGCTATCCAGACCGACAACATGTCGGTGGTCTGGTATCTAAACAAACAAGGGGGGACCAGATCATACCCCTTATGTCGAGAGGCCCTTTGAGTTTGAAATTGGGTGATTTCTTCCCAATGCTTTCTTATTGCAACGCATATCCCGGGGACTTCCAATGTGATAGCGGACAAACTAAGTATGGCTATATTGTTACCTCACGAATGGTCCTTGAACCAGAAAATAACCAGTATGATCTTCCACAAGTAGGGACAACCCTGCTGCAATCTCTTTGCCAGCCCCAAAAACACCAAATGCAGCACCTTTTTCTCTCTCATCCCCCTTCCGGGAGAGTCTCCAAGAGATGCACTAGTCCACAATTGGCCCCCGGGACTCCTTTATGCTTTTCCTCTTCCACTAATCCCCAAGGTCATACAGAAAGCAGTGCTGTTGGGAAGCAAGATGATCCTCATCACTCCTTACTGGCCTCGTCAGATTTGGTTCCCTTTTCTCGGGCCTCACCTGTTAGACTACCCATAGACTCTGGACCCAGTGCTGGACCTCTTGACACACGTCAGGTTCTCTTCACCCCAGTCTCCACACTCAAACTGACAGCATGGCTACTCCAGTTCCGTCACTAGTCGGTCTTCATGATCTGTCTCCAGCTGTAACTCATATTATTACCTCTTCTCACAAGCCTTCGACTAGAAAATTGTATCACAGTAAATGGAAGAGATTTTCCATATGGGCACACAGCAGAGAAGTTGATCCATTTACAGCTCCCATTACTATTGTTCTAGAGTTTCTTTCAGAGCTCTTTCACCAGGGTTCAGCGGCTGCTACACTCAGAGTTCAGCTAGCAGCCATATCTAATTTTCATGTGGGGATTAATGATTCCAGTCTTATGTCTCATAAACTGTGCAAATCTTTTCTTAGGGGTTCCATGATGTTAAAACCTCCTGTGCAAGACCCCATTTTTTCTTGGGACCTGAATCTATTCTTGTCTAGACTTACTCTGCCACCTTTTGAACCAGCCCATAGTTGTCAGTTGAAATTCCTGTCTTGGAAGGCTCTTTTTCTGGTAGCAATAACCTCAGCCAGATGAGTTTCTGAATTACAGGCCCTGTCTGTTAAACCTCCATATTTAATTTTTCACAAAGACAGGGTCTCTCTCCGGACTAACCCTTCTTTTATTCCTAAAGTCTATTCTCAATTTCACTTAAACCAAACAATTGAATTGCCAGTGTTCGTCCCTAATCACTCCAATAAAGCAGAGTGTACATTCCACCAATTGGATGTGCATAGGCAACTGCGTTACTATGTACATTCCACCAATTGGATGTGCATAGGCAACTGCGTTACTATATCCACAGGACCAAAGGATTTAGAAAATCAGAACAGCTGTTCGTTTCTTTTGCTGAGGCGAGAATGGGCTTGCCAGTTTCCAAGGTTACACTATCGAACTGGATCTCTAGTTGTATTTCCTTTTATTTACAGTTCTCAGGGAAATGAGTTACCCTTTAAAGTTAAAGCGCATTCCACCAGGTCCTTTTCTACTTCTGCTGCTTTCCAAGCCAGGACACTTATTGATAATATATGTGCAGCAGCAACATGGGCTACCCCTCATACCTTCATTTTCCATTCTAAATTGGATTTAACCTCCAGGGGTAGAGCCTCGTTTGGTTCCACGGTATGAGTATTTTCCAGTGAGCCACCCATCCAAGATGCTAGAGACGCTGTCCCACACGTAATAATGGAGGTGAGATAGGACTACATAACATAAAGAAGTTATGTACTCACCATAACATTCCATGTATGTAGTCCATCTCGCCGAACATTATTACGAACCCCCCACCAGCCCCCTTCCTGGAGGATCTGGATACAGTTTTTCCTTTTCTACAGTGGTTTATACCACAAGGGCGCTTTTTATTGCAGTTTATTCTTCCGGACCTTTGTCCTTTTTCCTGTCTTATCCTGATAGACTAGTAGCAAACAAGATCTGGGGAATGTGCGCATGCATCATGGGATACCTATTAGTCACAAGCCAGTCAGAAGTTTTCAGGCTTTCTAAGCGGCCAAGTCGGAGCCAAGGATCGGCTCCGAACCCACACATAATAATGTTCGGCGAGATGGAATACATACATGGAACAATATGGTGAGTACATAACTTCTTTTTTTAACAAGGAAATTCTCAACATTTTGGGTCTCACGACATCTGTGATTTTCATGATACCTGTGCAAGACTCCACATGCCAAAAATCGATTGGTACCTGTACTTTATATGGTCCCAATGTTTACATCCCCTGACTATTCAGTCTCCACATTTGTGATTTCTGAAGAGGGAGATTTTTGGCTGGAGACGCCATATTTTTCATAATTTTTTTATTCCGTCTCCCAGCTCCAACACAGTTTGTCACAACAGACACCTCAGAATTTGTTTGGGGAGCAGTATCTTTGGTGCTAGAAGTACAAGTCTTTTGAACAGAGAAAGCAGACAAAAACCCATAAAAGCAAAATAAATTTTAACACTTGTTAATGTTCTCAACTCTCTTATTTGGTCCCTGGGACCTTTACAAGTGTTTACAGACAACACTGCAGTGATGTGGTATATAAATAATGAAGGTGGGACCATTTCTTACCCTCTGTACCGACTAGCCATATTAGCCTGTGATATGGAATTTCAACGCAATCTTACTCTGTGGGCATCTGGTACACCTTCAGAGCAAAACAGTGTGGCAGATGAGCTGAGCAGACCATAACGAATAAAATTTGTATTGGGAGTATTCAAACAATTTATCCTTCTGTGGGGAACATCTCAAATAGATTTTTTCTTCTGTTTTCAAATATAATTTGGTGAAATTCTCTTCTAGGTCCCCATTCTTGAAGGCATGGAAGACAGATACTTTCCTTGGACAGGAATTTTCCTGTATAATTTTCAGAAGGACACTCCAGTAATTATTGTGGTGAAAACGGTGTGACAGACAAGCTGAACAGGACCAGGACAGACCATAACAAACACAATTTGTATTAGGAGTCTTCCAAAAATGTATCCTTCTGTGGGGAACACCTCTAATAAATTTTTCCTTCTGTTTTCAAATATCATTTGGTGAACTTCTCTTCTAGGTCCCCATTCTTGAAGGTCTGGAAGTGGCCTAATGGATAAACTTGACTCCCTTCTGGCCCAGGCAACAGTAGTTCTCTCGCCTTTTGCAGTGGTTAGGGGCAATTATCTCAACAAATCACAGACTGGATCTACTGACTCAAGACTTGGGGTGTTTGATACAACCTGACCATAACAACTGCAACTGACTGCCTCAATGATAGAATCTTTACACATTTTAGGCACCTTTTTATGAGGATATGCAGCAGATGTTGAAGGAGGCAGCAAATCCTGCTACTAGAAAATCGTATATTAGTAAATGGAAAAGGTTTTCTAGGTGGTGCAGAGAAAAGAACCAGCAAGCATTCAGAGCGATTGATTCTGTGGATGTTCATCGTGTTTCACTGTTGCAGTCATTACTCTTGGGTTATCCTGCTGCAGGCTACCCTCTGTCGGCCAGAATTCCAAAGTCTAGGTCCGGCGTCGGTTGCTGTCACCTCTTCCCTGACGTCAGTGTGCCAGGGGTATAAAAGATGCAGCCGAAGCAAAAGCAGTTCACAAGTGCCGGTCGGCCGACTCCTGAGATTTTCAAGTCTGAATTTCAGAATCAAAGTCTTCATTAAAGCTAAGTACCCCATTGGGGAAACTTTTTTCTTGCTCCAGACCGATGTCAGAAAAAGTTAACAATTGTATTTCTTGTGGGAAACAAATACCTCATAAGGATTTTCACTCTTACTGTATTCCTTGCCTAGGCCCTGATCACAACGTTGCTAGCTGTCGGTTTTGTGCTAGATTTAACCAGCGCATTATCAAGCATCGGTTCGATTTTGCATTTCATTACTTTGGCCTAAGATTTAATTATATAATGCTGTCGGAACAGCCGACAACCGGAGTTTACAAAGAACGCAAGGACAAGGATAGGCATCTGAGGTTCAAAACCGACGAAGCCTCTTCTAGGCCAGTCGCCGGTTCTCAGTGAGGCACTTTCACAGTCCCTGGCGCCCGCTACCGACTCCCATGTGGAGCCGACTGGGCCTCTGGAAACTCAAGGTATTGGACACACTGAAATTACTCCCTCAGATGGGTCCGGAGCCGCTGAGCAGGCATCAACTTCTGAGGGTGTCTTCAGACCTACACAACTATATGTTAAGCCATCTTCAGCTTCAAAGACTAAAGCAGCTCTAAAGACAAAGAAACAAGTGCAGCATTCTCCTATTCAGACTTCCATGCCTAAAAAGCAGATGCTCAAAATGGCCGAAGACCTAATTACTTTGATCAGGGGCTCCCATCCCCCTCCTGATAAGAGGCCTAGGCAAGAGACAGAGTATGATTCTTCTGATCAGGTATCTATTTCCTCTGATTCCTCTTCTGAACAGGATTACTCCATGCTTCCCTATGAGGATTCTGATGCTGAAGAATCCATTCCTTCACCCTTTCCTCCTGAGGACTATTCTTTTGGGGAAACACTGCATCCTATGAGGGAGCATTTCCACTGGGAGAGCCAAGATTATTCTGACTCTAAGAAAAGGCTCAGAGATTTTCTGCTTCTTCCTCAGCACAGACCCCTTGCTATTCCACCTGTTCTAGACATTGTAGATGATGTATTTTCAGAGTCCGGTCTGTCCCCTGACTCTTTACCCCCTGCACCTGCTAAGCCAGACAGATACTTCAGGGTCCCAGATTCTCATAAATTCCTATATAAAAACCCTGCTGCTGACCCAGAAACTATATCTTAGGGTCCCAAGGGGGTTAAAGCTTTCCACTGCAAAAAACCCTGTCCCCTCTGATAGGGATTCTAGGGCTCTAGACAGATGGGGGAAAAAGTTTACACTTCTGCCACCCTGGCTGTAAGGGCTTTAAATTGTCAATTTCATATGCTTAAATATCAGCAATATTTAATGTCACTACTTAAACAGAAAATGTTGACAAATACTGAATGTTCAGAGAACAAGGAATTGCAAGATTTATTAAATGCAACTGAACAAGTGGGAAAGCATACTTTGCAATGTGGTTATGATTCACTGGAGGCCTCTTGCAGTGCCGCTGTTACTGGTTCTGTTATTAGAAGGCATGCTTGGTTAAAGGAACAGAATCTGCCTGATCATGTTAAAGCAAAATTATTAGATGCACCATTACAGCATGATACTTTGTTTGGTACTAAAGCAGAAGAGGTGTTGAAAAAAATGGAGGATAAAGCAAAATCCATGCAGACAGTCAAGGATTTCTTACAGGTACAGCCACCCAGGTTTAGCAGGAACTGGCCTTCTAAAAACTGGTCTTTCCAGTCTCAGACAGACCACAAAGAGGCAGGTACAGGCGTCCCAGAGGCAGATCTCAGCCCCAAGGCTCATACAGGCCTAAACAATGGGCTGCTCCTACCTCCAAAAGCTGAGAAGACAAATCACAACCTTACAGGAAACTGTCCCAATGACTTTCCTCTACCAGTTCCAAGCAGTTTTCTTTTGACAGCCCCCTTAGGGGGGAAACTAGCACTTTTTTCATCAAATTGGCAAATGGTTACCAAAGACAAATGGGTCTTGAACATAGTATCCCAAGGCTACTGGTTCCATTTTCACACTCTACCAAGGTCAAAAGGCATGCCAGACCTGCCACACAATCAGTGGGCAGAGGCACAAAAACAAATTACAGCCCTCATGGACATGAGGGCCATTCAGCAAGTACCACAACAAGAGCAGGGGCAAGGATTTTACTCCAGACTTTTCCTAGTACCCAGGAAGGACAAAACCTGGAGACCAGTTCTGGACCTGTCTATACTAAATACGTTTCTGGAAGTTCCAAAATTCAAGATGTTGTCTCTGCAGCAGCTACTGCCCATGCTGGGCAAGAGGGCTTGGCTCGTAACTTTGGACTTAAAAGAGGCATACCTGCATGTCCCAATCAGACAGTCTTGCAGAAGATACCTCAGATTCATAGCTGGCTCAATGCATTACCAATTCTCTGCACTGCCCTTTGGCTTATCTACTGCGCCCAGGGTCTTTACAAAATGCCTGGCACCAGTAATTGCATTTTGCAGACAAAAAGGAATTCAAATATAACCCTACTTGGACGACTGCCTACTTCAAGCAGAGAACAAAGACACTCTTTTAAAGCATCTGGCGTTTGTAAAAAGATTGCTAACTGGCCTAGGGTACACAGTAAACGAAAAGAAATCAAAACTAGTGCCCTCTCAAGAGAGAATATTCCTGGGTGTAAGCTTAAATATAACTGCCCAGATGGCTTATCTCACGCCAGACAAGCAAAAACAACTGACTACTTACTTCAAGAAATTGGCAACAAAAACCCACTTATCTGCAAGGAAAATCCTGCAGGCCTTGGGTTTCATGGCATCCTGCATTCTACTAATTCCATATGCCAGACTGCATATGAGGAAACTACAATGATATCTGAAAAGTGTTTGGACTCAGCATTACCACAGCCTGGAGACAGTAATTGCACTCATTCCCTGCCTAAAACAGGAGTTTCGATGGTGGGCAGAAGCCTGTCACCACAACAAGGGTCTGCCATTCAGTTTACCCACAGACAGACACTGACAACGGATGCATCAGATTATGCCTGGGGGGCCCATATGGCAGGAAAATGTATTCAGGGCACATGGCCTGCAAACCAGAAGCATCTTCACATCAATCAAAAAGAGATGCTAGCTGTTCAAAATACCCTGACAGCTTTCAAGGACCTACTTCATCCAGGACAGTTACTGATAAAGACAGACAACACTACAGTCATGTGGTACATAAACAAGCAGGGAGGTACACATTCCTACCCCCTCTGCAGACAAGCAATGACCTTATGGGACACAGCATTGGCTTTTCAAGTTCACCTGCAAGCAAAATTCCTGCCAGGAAAAACAAATACTCTGGCAGACGAACTAAGCAGAAACCTCATGGATCCCCACGAATGGAAACTGGATCCACAAGTCTTCAGCATGATAATAAGGAAATGGGGATGCCCAGACATAGATCTATTTGCATCCCCTCACAACTGTCAATTGCAGAGATTTTGCACAAGGATTTACCACAAGCAAGCTTGGAAAGTGGACGCCCTATCATTCAGCTAGAAAAAATCAAACAGTTTATGCTTTTCCCCCACTGCCTCTCCTTCCCAGAGTACTCCTAAAGGTCAGACAAGAGAAGCCAAAAATGATTCTGATTGCACCAGACTGGCCACGCCAGCACTGGTACCCAATCTTAAAGAGCTTGTCTCAAGGTCCAGTATGGATATTGCCTCAGACTTCTCACTTGCTGACCCAGCAAAACAATCAGATCCTGCACAACCAACTCAGGACCTTAAATCTGGCAGCATTGCAGATAATGTAGCCATTCAGAACACTCTTCTTTCAAAAGCTGTTGTGGATGTTATCTTGGAGGCCAGGAGGCCTAGTACCAGAAAATGTTATGCAGAAAAATGGAAGAGGTTCTGTGCTTGGAACCAGGAACAAGGCATTGACACGTCTGTACCAAATATTCCTCAGATTTTACAATACCTAACTGAGATGCTGAACAAAGGCCTTTCTTTCTCATCAATTAAGATTCATGCCTCTGCCATTTCTGCATATTACAATACGGAACCACCTATCTTTTCTCATCCTTTAATAAGGCAGTACCTCAGAGGGGCCAAAAACATTAGACATCCAAGGAGAGCACCAATTCTGGCCTGGGACCTCAATTATGTTTTGGAAAAACTCACACTGCCTCCTTTCGAGCCAGCATCAACAGCAGATATAAAATTCTTATCCGGGAAAACAGCCCTGCTCCTAGCCATAACCTCTGCAAGGCGAGTCTCGGCGTTACAAGCACTCATGGCTGTGGAACCTTTCATTATTTTTCATCCAGACAGGGTTTCTCTGAGGACAAACCCTACATTTATGCCTAAGGTGGTGTCCAGTGTGGCCCTCAACCAAACCATTCACTTGCCTACCTTTTACCCAAATCCACAGAACAAGGGTGAGAAAATTCTGCATTCTTTGGACATACACAGGCAGTTGCGCTTCTACTTGGACAGAACTAAAGCTTTCAGAAAGACTGAGCAACTTTGTGTCATATGCTGCAGGATCACAAGGAAAGGCTATCTCAAAACAGACTATTTCTAAATGGATAGGCCATTGCATCCATTTCTGCTATTTTCAACATGGCAAATCAGTGCCTAAGGGCATTAGGCCTCATTCCACCAGAGCAGCAGCCACTTCAGCAGCCTTCCTCAGAGGAGTACCAACCAAAGAAATCTTAGAGGCTGCAACGTGGAGTTCAGTGCACACCTTTACAAAGCACTACCACTTGCCTCTCTACTCTAAGTCCAGAGCAGGCTTTGCCACTGCAGTTCTGCAGGGCCTTATAGCCTCTCCTAATCCTGTTTAGCCCAGCCACCCATTTTCAGCTTTGGGATTCTACCCAAGAGTAATGACTGCAACAGTGAAACACGATGAACATTGTACAGTTGTGTACCTACCATAAATGTAGATGTTCAAGTGTATTCACTGTTGCAGTCCAGGTTACCCACCCACCATCCCCCTTCTCTTTGCTGGGACTTATCTGCACTTCTCTATCCTATACATGGTGTATTTGCTTGTAGATGAAGGAAATGTTATTTTTATGCATGCATTTCTTATTGGTATACTTTTTCAGCCTACCTATTTGGGGCACCTGACATCTGGGGCAAGAAAAACTGAAGAAAATGGCGTTGGCTGCATCTTTTATACCCCTGGTGCACTGACGTCAGGGAAGAGGCGACAGCAACCGACGCCGGACTTGCACTTTGGAATTCTGGCCGACTGAGGGTAGCCTGCTAGCAGGATAACCCAAGAGTAATGACTGCAGCAGTGAAATACACTTGAACATCTACATTTATGGTAGGTACACAACTGTACTTTCTACGTTACTTGTGTACTTTACCATCCTTTGGCCTGTCTTTCTCCTAAATCGAGGTTCATCTGTTAGCCAGTTCAGCATGTCTGCCCTCTGTTCCCCCTCTTTCAGTGCAGTCTCATGGGAAATGTTTTTGAAAGGAGTGTTGCATATGTAGCCTCCTAGAATTTAGCAGGCTTCTTCTTGGGATCTTCATTTGGTATTAGAATAACTAACTCTTGCTCCATTTGAACTAGCTCATCAGGCTGTCTTGAGGTTTTTGACCTGGAAAACAGTGTTACTAACTGCTCTGAGCTTCTTATTTTCCACATAGATAGGGGTTCCTTAAGAACTGATCTTTATTTATTATACCTTTTAGTAGTTTGAGTTTACCTTTTGCCAAGCTTTCCATCATACCTTGGCTTTGCCATGTCATACCTTGGATGTCTTCGGACAACTCTGGTGCTATCGTGATGGAACAAAACTTGCATGATCTCTGATCTAATGTTTTTCTTGTTAAAATAAGGAATAACTTTTGTCAATTCAGACTGTTTCCCAATGGTTGTCTCATACTATTACCTTTTGTTATACCCACCAGAGCAGATCTATTCCAGGGAGGGTCAAGGCTCATTTTACCAGAACATTGGCTTCATTTGTGGCTTTTTTGAAAGGATTGGATTGTAGAAGTTTTCTAGAAGTAGCAACTCAAGTCCTTCCTAGCCAAGGAAACCATGGTGAAGAACTTCTCAAAAGCAAACTTCACACTTCTCAAAACTGAGGTGGAATTTTTCAAAGCCCCTGGGCCAGTGGAAAATACGGCCCAAAATGCAGAATCCTTTACAAAAGCATTCTGTGGACACCTACAGGAATGCATGGAGCATGCTATCCCAAATAAAACCAGGACTCGCTCCTCCAAAGGCAGGAGACCTGTTTGGTGGACCCTGGCCATAAATAAGCTATACAACAGAAGGAGAAAGCTACTTCATGACGGAGCAAAATCCCAAAAAGGGAAGGCGTCACTGATCAGTACTAGCAAGAAACTACGATTCCTCATAAAATCATCTAAGATCAGCTTCGAAAGAAAAATTGCACAAGACACTAAAGATAATCACAAGGCCTTCTTTAGTTATGTCAGAAACCTGGGAGGCAACTCGCAGATATGCTCTGAGTTAGTGCAAAATGACAAAAAATGCACTGAACCCACAGACATTGCCAACATCCTGGCAGAAAGGTTCAGTGCAAATTCCCCCCTCCCTTCCCCCCCCCAAAAGAACAAATGTCTATCCCAACAGAGTGTAGCCTTCCTGAGATCACAGATGCACAGGTGAGAGCTGCCCTCTCCAAAGCAAAAAACACAGCATCAATGGGACCAGACGGTGTCCCGGGCTGCGTCTTACACGAGCTCCAAGAAGAACTAAACCCTCATATAAAGTCACTGTTCAATCTCAGCCTTACTATAGGATATGTTCCCAAGAAATGGCGTACATCAACAGTGGTCCCACTCCACAAAGGTGGTGCCACAACAGACCCCGGAAACTATCGCCCTATAAACCTGTCTAGCCTGGTCTGCAAAGCTATGGAGCGTATCATCATATAAATCATAAACAAAGACATTGGGAACCTCCAGACACTGGATCGTACCCAATTCGGCTTCGTTAAGGGCAGATCTTGCCTCTTGAACCTGGTCTACTTCTTTGAAACAGTTACCAAAGCCATAGATGAAGGGAAGGTAGTCCACACAGCCTACCTGGACCTCGCAAAAGCCTTCGACACAATACCTCACTCGGGCATCATAAATAAGCTCACCAGCTTAAATATCAACCCCTATGTCACAATATGGGTTGCAAACTGGCTCAGGGATAGAACCCACATGGTCAGAATAGCAGGTGCCATGTCAGACTCTAAACCAGTTACAAGTGGTGTCCCACAAGGCTCAGTCCTGGGACCTCTCTTGTTCGGTATATATTTCTCCGATGTACAGGTAACACGGGTGGACTATGGCTGACCAAGTTCGCAGATGACTGCAAACTGGGTGCTGGAAATCGACTCTCCGACTGACACAAGCATTCCCCAAAAGGGTCTCACAGAGATGGATAACTGATGCCAGAGCCATGGCCTAAAGCTAAATGCCAAAAAGTGCATAGTCATCCCCTTTGGGAAAAACAAAGTGTCCACAAATTACCACATAGGTGGTAATCCATTAAGTACGGAAGAAGTAATTAGGGACTTGGGGACCCAAGTAGATAGCAATTTCTCCTTTGACAATCACGTTGCCATAAGTGGTTAGAAAGACCTTCTATATATAGCCCACCTTATCATGAAAGGGTTCACATCTAGATGAAGAGAGGTCATTGTGCCCCTCTACTCATCACTTATCAGGCCCATAGTTGAGTACAATGCCCAGTTTGGGATGTACCTTACCCGACACCTTCAGCAACTGGAAAGACCCCAAAAGTATCTCACCAAGAGGATCAAGGGGCTCAAACAGATGCCCTATGCAGTTCGGCTAAAGAAACTCCAGCTCTACTCAGTTGCGTACCGTCTACTCAGAGGCGGTCTGTGTCTGACATATAACGCCATGTCCAACCCAGAATTAATGGACATGCTTCACCTCAGGAAATCCAAATCCCTTAGAGCTACACGCTCCAGGGACTTGAACCTTAGCACAGAAATAAATAGGACATGCTGGAGGGACCGATTCATATCCCGGAGGCTCCCCTTACTCTGGAACAAAATCCCAATCCATGTTAGGCAGAGCCCCTCACTGACCCTCTTCAAGAGAAATCTTGACGAGTGGATGGGAGATTGTAAGTTTACCCCTGGGATCTCTTCTGTGTCTCTGCTTGACAGAGCTACAGTAAACTAACCTTAAAAGGGCTACCTTCTGTGACCTACTATACAGAGGCACAGTCAACAAATCTAAAAGGGTGGCGAAAGCCAAGCACACTCTGGCTAGGCTTATAAATGCCCTAGGGCAGATAGCCTAGTATCAACCTATGAACCTATGTTCTCACTTTTACAAAGCCATATAAGCTGGATTCCTTCTCCAGGTCAAGGACAGACTTTGCTAGGACAGTTTACCAAGAGGTCCTGGACCCTCAGCCTTCCCCCGTTCAGTACATGCTTGCAGACTGAAGCAGTGATCCATATAAATAACTTAGTACAGCTGTGTAAGTAAACCTAACATAACAGTAGATGTTTGAATGGTCACCACAGCAGTAGCTGCTCCCTCCCCTTTGTTTTTTTTCTGCTTTTATGCCAGAGTGCAGAGATTTATTATTATTTTTCTAATTTTGTCTTTCTCAGGGCTTTAGCCTCCTTGTCTCTGTTGTCATGTAAGCTCTGCAGGGCTTGATGTCTAAATCTAATTTTTAGTCAGCTCAGCTTGAGCTGACTAATGGTTTGGGTCCGTGGAATGCGCCCTGAAGCTTTGAAAGCAGTCAGGCTGTTACAGCCTTAGCAGGATAAAACTGATGTAGCTTAGGCTATTGCAGCAGTGGTCATTCCAACAACTACTGTATCATTGTATCAGTATAGTTTTTTTTCTCTTTCTTAGTTTACTTGTTTTGTTTGGTTATGTTACTGCTTATTTCATGAAACTGATCTAAATACAGATCTTCAGAAAAGGCAAAACATTTATGTCTTTCTTCTAGCTTTAAAGAGGTGTGACTATAAATCCCCCTAAGCATTTAATTTGTGGTTGAGGTTTCATCTGCCACCTTTTTCTCTGTGTAAAATACTTTACTCTGGAGAATTAGACTTTGATATGCAGCTAAATAGTGGTGTAGTTTCAGGACACACCTCTCGACTTCTTTGCTTAAGAAGTCTGAACAAATCCAAAAATAATAGGAGACAAAGGATTACAGTCCGAGACCTTTTTTAAGTTTCATAGTTTAGTACTAGGCTATCTGCCCTGGGGCATTTGTAAGCCTAGCCATAGTGATGTGGCTTTTACCACCCCATGAAAAGGCACAAAAATGTACAGAATAAATTTAGAATACTGTGCCTCTGTCTAGTAGTGACACAATGAAGGTCCCCTTATATAATAGAATTAGTTTACTGTGCCCCTGTCTAGCAGTGACACAGATGTGACCCCTGGGGTAAACTTACGATCTCCCATCCACTCATCAAAATTTCTCTTGAAGAGAGTCAGTGAGGGGCTCTGCCTAACATGAACTGGGATCTTGTTCAAAAGCATGGGAAGCCTCTGGGTTATGAATCTATCCCTCCAGCATGTCCTATTCAAACTTGTGCCGAGGTTTAAGTCTTTAGCTCTCGTGGTCCTGATGGATTTGGATTTTTTGAGGTGGAGCATGTCCATCAGATCCTGATTAGACATGGCCTTGTACGTCAGGCAGAGATCACCTCTGAGCAGGCGGTATGCTACTGAATAGAGCTGAAGTTTCTTTAGTCTGGCAGAATAAGACATATGTTGGAGACCCTTGATCCTCTTGGTGAGGTACTTTTGTGGTCTCTCCAGCTGTTGCAAATGCCGGGTGAGGTACATACCAAATGGGGCATTGTACTCAATCATGTGTCTGATGAGGGAGGAGTATAGGGGTACAATGACATCCTTAGATCTGGATGTGAATCCCTTCATGATGAGGTGTGCAAGGTAGAATGTTTTTCTAACCACTTTGGCAACGTGGGTGTCAAATGAGAGGTCACTGTCGACTTGGGTCCCTAGGTCTCTGATTACTTTTTCCGTACTCAGTGGGTTGCTGTCTATGTGATAATTTGTGGGTACTTTGTTTTTCCCAAAGGGGATGACTATACATTTTTTGGCATTTAGTTTAAGGCCGTGACTCCGGCACCAGTTGTCCGTTTCTGTGAGGCCTTTTTGTAGGATGTATGTGTCCGCTGGTGTATCGACTATGCCGCCTAGTTTGCAGTCATCTGCGAACTTTGTCAGCCACAACCCTCCCATGTTTGCTTTAACATCTGAGAAATAAATGCCGAACAAGAGGGGTCCCAGGACAGATCCCTGTGGGGACACCACTTGTGACTGGCTTTGAGTCTGACATTGCTCCAGCGATTTTAACTTTATGGGTTCTGTCCTTTAGCCAGTTTGCAACCCATCTAGTGACATAAGGGTTTACGTTTAAGCTATTGAGCTTATCTATGATGCCTGAGTGGGATATTGTGTCGAAGGCCTTAGCCAAGTCCAGGTAGGCTGTATGGACTGCTTTGCCCTCATCAATGGCTCTAGTGACTGTTTCGAAAAAGTCAACCAGGTTCAAAAGGCAGGATCTGCCCTTTACAAAGCCGAACTGGGTGGGGTCAAGTGTCTGTAAGTCCCCTATGTCTCTGTTTATGAGTTCCATAATGATTCTTTCCATAGCTTTGCAGACAAGGCTGGTTAAGCTTATGGGGCGGTAGTTCCCAGGGTCTGTAGAGGTACCCCCTTTGTGGAGTGGGACCACTGTTGCTGTACGCCAGTGTTCAGGTACATATCCTGTAGTAAGGCTAAGGTTAAATAGCATTTTTATGTGCGGGTTTAGCTCCTCTTGGAGTTCACGTAGCATGCAACCCGGGATACCGTCAGGTCCCATTGATGCTGTGTTTTTAGCTTTGTTGAGGGCGGTTCTCACTTGGACATCTGAGATGACAGGGAGATTACATTCAGCTGGGATAAGTATTTCTTCTTTTGGGAGTGAGGGAGGGGAGAAATTTGCACTGAACCTGTCAGTCAGAATGTTGGCAATATCTGTGGGTTCAGTGTATTTTTTGTTGTTGTGAATTAACTCTGAGCATATCTGAGGGTTTCCGCCCAGGTTTCTAACATAGCTGAAGAAGGCTTTGTGGTTATCTTTAGTGTCCTTAGCGATTTTTCTCTCAAAGTTGGCCTTGGATGTTTTTATGAGGGAACGTAGTTTTCTGCTAATGTTGATCAGAGATGTCTTCCCTTTATGGGATTTTGCTCTGACGTGCAATAGCTTCCTTCTTTTGTTATACAATTGCTCTACTTCATTTTAAACATTTATAGAGTTGCCTATTTTATATCAGCATGCATTTTCTGAATAATAGTGAGTATGAAACTTAGTTTAGCATTAATAATCAGTAATTTATCAGAAAATCAAAAATGTTATAAGGGACAAGCAAAAGTTTGCAGCAACATTAGGGACTGACTTCACGATTATGGACAGTTACGAGGCATGTTACCAAACCCTCTATGTTTTATTTTTTAATTATTCATTTCAGACCTTGTCACTTCTGTTTGTTATATAGTTGGGCAGTTTTAAGATTTTGTACAGAAGACATACTACTGACAGGCTTGTTTATACAACGTTGGTCCATATAGGTAGTCACTATTCATGAAGATTTTAATCCAAAATAATACAGCTGCCACTCTTTCTCTCTCCTTTCGTAGCATCAGTCAACATGGATAGTAACGATTCATTCATTTTAATGCAAAATAATTTGGCTACTTCTCTCTGCTCCAGGCTTCAATTCCTTACTGTTCATAACTTTAGTATGCACTGACAACTCTTCCCAGGTTGTTAGAACCCCGGACCTAAGGTTCTTCCAGTCACTTAGAGGTTGTCTGTTCTCCCCTTTATTCTTCTTTTTTCCATTTTTCAGATTGCTTTCATTTATTCCCTTTCATTCTGAGAGAGCCTGTCCGCTACTTGATTTATTCCCAGGAATAGCCTGCCACTCCTCCATCATCTGTCCTTCTCAGAGAAACCTTGTCGGCTATTATCTTCTGTTGTAGCTGTTACTCATACCTGCGGTGTATATCTCTGTTTGATTGTCACTTGTTTAATTATGTGTCTTGTTAAGATTCTTAAAGGGCTGTGCTCTCTATAGTAGGCATCTCTTGGTCCTTTTCTGCAATGTGAAAGTCAATTCTGCTGCTGTGCTAATTAAGGGGCAAAGTGGGATCACACTGAGAGACTAGCTGTAGACTTTTAAGTGGAGAATTACCTGTGTGAATCAGAGAAAGGTTGCCTGGAGTGTTGAAGGTGATATTGAAATGTAGACCTAATATGGGCTGAGCAGAAGTAGAGAAAAGGCATTTACTTGTGATGGAGCAGAAGAGTACCAGTTGGTGCTAAAAGGGAGATCTTCTCACCCTCCTTCTGTTGTCATGGTTTTCAGACTACAGTACACAGCAGCAGCCAGGTATAGGAGAGGCAGTTTGTTTTTTCAGAACATTTGCATTAATTGAGTTGTAGGTCAGGATAAGAGTATGATGAAGGGGTGTAGGTGGATGGATAACGGTATTAAAGGGCAGGGGAGTTGATACTGGGAGTAGTTCTGTGTCTTAACTGAATGTTGGGGATAGTGTCACCCTTTTAAGAGAGGAGAATATTTTTACTTTGTTTTATAGGAGATGACTGAGAGAGTAGTTCTGCAAAAGGCTAATTTTAATAGTTATGAAGTGACAAAGTTGATGAAGCAGTAAAATGGTGAAGTCACAGATATGCTTGAGCAGAAAAGGAAGAAGAGGTGATTTTGCTTTTTGATAAATTGTGGCTTTTGAAGTAATTCTGAATGTGGAACAATCAGAGAATAGTAATGGAGTATCAACTGGGGTGGGGTGGATTTTAGATTTATAGTTGTGAGTTGATTAGGGAGGATCTAGACATGACTTTATTCTTTGAGGTATGGAGGATCCTAATAATAAAGGGGATTATAAGGTACGATGGCCTGAATTTATATAGCTATAGATATAACTGTGTAGGACTGAAAATAAGATTTTTGTAGCTGGAAATGAACAATAAGAATAATAGAAATGTGTTAAATAGATGAGGAGGGCACAATGGATATTTGGAAAGGGGTCTTTGAGGATGCAACTGGCTGATAAAGGAGAGGTTTCTTTATGTGGAGGGAGATACTGATGTTCGTGGACAGGGTTGAAGTAATGGAGAAATCTAGTTTGGATTTTGCTCGTGATGATATAATTGAGACAGTGATAAATGGGGTTACATGATCAATAGCCATCTGTTAGGCCAAATTTAAAGCTGATTCTGAATTTAAAAAGTCAGATAAGCATGTTTAAAAATTAAACAGCTTGTGAAGTATAAATAATTATTTTTGCATCTGTGATGTGCACTCTTTTACCCCCATGTGAAGGTTCTCTTCCACATCCTATTAGGCTGCACTACTTTGGATGTGAAGAAAATTCTTAAAGTAAGTCCTCCCTCTGCCTATATTGGAGTTCATATATTTACTTCAGAGGCTGCACCCCCGGATTGCTCTTTTGGTGCTTACATTTTCAACTCTCATGTCCTTATTTTATAGTATTGTATTAAAATCATAAAATATACCCATTGCTTGAATATATGCCATTGCACAGTACAAATTAACGAAGTTTTTAATTTTGTTCATTAATTAAATGAATGATATGTTTGTCTTATTTTCACTTTTTATCTGACATTGCTTAGGTCAGACTTAGCTTTCTACTCATAACCTATATTATCATTAAATGTGGGAAGTAATGTTACCATACATAAAAGCAAATAAAATGGTTGCAGGTTCTGCTGCTTGAATAAGTAGCATAATTGAAATCCTTTACTTATGTATATTTAAACACTTGTATTTCTGAACATTACATACCTTAAAGTTTGAGTTGCTTTAAATGTAAAAGATCAGTTACAGTGTTTACTAGTTTTTAGATGCCCTCCAGTCTTGCAGTCTGCAAAAGGGGAGATAAGGTGCATCTGGTAGTGGCAGGATGCAGTGGCAGTGGAGGACAAGGGGCTGTTGTACTAGGAAATGAGGCATAAGGAAGTGAGGTAGTTCATAAGGAAGAATTGTAGGGGTGAAAAGGAGGTTGATTAGAACACTAAGTAGGAGGCCCTGAAGATGGATGTAAAGATTATTATGGTAAAGCAAGTGAAGATAGAGCAGTGATCAGAGATAAGGTGGGAAAGGGGACTTCAGTTTTGCAGAATGTCAGAGGAGATCTAGAAGTTAAGATGGGATTGGAAACTGTTAAAGACTGAGTCAATAAAGATGCAAGAGGAAGTGGTCGGGAAATGTTTGTTAGGTTGAGATAGCGATTGAAACAGAGGATGTAAATTTTAAGTTGTACTTTAAAAGGTGGGTGGAAGAAGGTAGTGGTTAAAACTGAGAAATTAAGAAGGAACTATGTGTATAAAGGGAAACAATGGCAGAGGTGTTGATTTCTTCCAGACGTTTTGTGAGGGGGAAAGTGGGAGTGATTGTTTAGAGTGACTAGCTGTAAAAAAATTAGGATGTGGACCGGTGATATGGCAAGGGAATGAAGCAGTGGATGTTAAGGCATGCTTGATGTCTGTGGTGAAGATGGGAATCTGAAGGAGAAAATGGAGTGAGACATTGCTGTATTTGATAGGCTGAGCAGAAGATAGAGAGATTAGTGCAAGAAAGAGAAGGAAATTGGATCTGTTTAGTAGAAGTGGTTGAGTATTTTGAACAGAATAATGTTTTCAGGAGAGGATTTGGGGGATGGAAGAACTTTAGAAAAATGCAAGGTTTGGGGTTGGAGAAGTAACATTTAATTCTAGATGGAAGGATAGGTGGAACAGGTGGATCAGGATATTTGGTGAGTGAATGGGCAACAGAAGATTGTAAGTTGTTTTTCCAGTAACATCCATTGATAAAAATCAGATAACACTTGAATGCAGAACATATTTATATTTACAGAAAACAAATTTATTTATTCATCACACTTTAACTTCCAGCATGGATTAATATGCATTATTTATAACACTTTCAAGAATATTTTCCATTTTCATCTTTGTGCATTATACATTTTTTGTCATAAGTCTGACCAACGTATAAAATTAGTGAAACTGAAACATCTTCAAAGCTTGTATTTTACTGTTAAGTCCATCCAAGCCATTTTCATATCGCAGCCACCATCTTATTTACTGTCTCCTGCCACATTTCCTCTGCCAATTCCTGTGTCCTCTGTGTTAACTACTGCAAAATATTTCATCTTTTTATGCCCCTACAGAAATTGGAACTTTGAACTAATTAAAATGTGGGAATGTAATTTACCAGTATGGCTTTAGTTTTCCCTTCATTGATTTTAAATCCTTTTAACTCATTATATGTATATAACTTACTGAATACCTCTTACTTGTCTTGTTCAGGCTGGGTAAGATATAATAATGTATCATCCACAAACATCGACATTTTTTTGTACTGTATTAGTCCACTGATATGCCCTTACCTCAGAATTCCAGATTTCTTTGGCTGCAAAGTAAAGCGGAGAGGGGATTGGGGCATCCTTGTCTAGTCCCCCTAGTAAGCTGAAAGGTCGCCAGCTTACCCTATCATAATTCTTTTCAGCATCAAGCCCTAGAGTCAAACTCAACAGGGTCTTTTTCGCTGATTCTGCCAAACATGTTCCCTTGGCTGTGGTTTTGCTAGATAGTGGGTAGGGGACAGTGGGAATCTCGATCATCCATTCATGCACGTCACTAATTAGATGAGGCATTTGGCTACCTTAAGAGAGTCCTAGTTACGTCTGTCATTTACCCGTGCTTCATTGAATTTCTTCACTTTGAATTTCAGAGCACTGGGCAGAAATCACATTGCTTGAACACCTGTCTGTGGCCTTCACAATGCTTTGTTTTAATTAAACAGTCGGATTCTGTCATGTATTTCCACTTCGCTCTGCCTGGAGCATTAGGATTTTATTAATGTATATCAAATATTTGTCACCCTTTTATAAACTCACACTGGTCAAGGTCTATTAGTTTTGACAGTAAGTTAGCAAGCTTATTAGCTGATCTTGTCATTATTACTTTATAATTGTGGTTAACAGCCGAGATAGGTCTATAGGATCCTGAATCTGTCTCACTACCCCTCCTTGGACAAATTCACCATTTTGTTTCCTGCTATGACCCGGGTATTGATTCCCCTCTTAACATCTCATTATACAGTTTATGCCATATTTTAATTATGTAGTCTTCCTTTATTTCCCAAATTTGTATAGGGATACCATCCTGTCCTGGTGTCTTCAGTGTTTTCTGCATTTTTATAGCCCTTTTAATCTCCTAAATCATTTTCTTCCCCAAAAGATTTTCCCCTTCTTGTCTCATAAGTCTTGGAAGGCATATTCTACTTAGGTGTTCTATCCTTTCTGAGTTTTGTTTTCTTCACCTAGCTCCCTTTCATAAAGTTCTCCGTAATACTTTGTCATGATCTCCATTATTTCATCTGGGTCTTTGGTTAGTTTTCTCTCGGAAGGATGTTTTAATGTAATAATCATCCTATCTACCTTTCGTTGTCATATCCTATGCGCCAGCGTCTTGATTTGTTTTTGTGTTGTTATTGTAAGCTAACTGAAGGGTATTCATTCTCTGCTCTACAGTATAAAGCTGTATGTTCTTGTATGTAATGTTTAAGTTCTTGAATGTACTGTAGTCCATTAACTTGATTATTGCCTTTGCACTTGTAGGTCTTTTAACTCGCATACATCCTCCCTATATTTCTTAATGTTGTTCCAGATTTCCAACCTTTAGAGCTGCTTACAGTTATCCCAAAGCTAATTTCTCCTGTTTCTCCAACCATTCCAGCTTAGTTACAAGTATATTCTCCAACCAACCTTCAAAAGGTATTTTTTTTAATTGCAACTGAAAATGACAGTCTTTCCATGTATTTTCTGGCTACCCCTGATTTGTATCTGAATGGGTGCACGGTCTGAAAGCAACAGTGAGTGGGTTCACGGTCTAAAAGCAACAGTGAGTGTGCATTATACTCGGTCAGGCAATGAATGTGTCCTTTTGTTATATAGCTTGTATCCAGCCTGGAAAAGATTGGTATTGCAATAAATAAAATGTGTAATCCACTTGAGTTCCTTTGTGTCAGTCTACATCTTTCCAACCCAAACTTGTCATGTATTTATCCAAATGTTTACCTTCCCTTTGGAGTATATGTTTTTTGTGAGTCCTCCTGTAACGTCCATAGTATTGCCCATCGTATTCAGTCTCCCATTACTAATATGCCTTGTTGAAAAAGGTTATAACCTCCCCATGACTGTTATTTTAATGGCCAGTGTTTTTGACTTGTGAGGTATATAGCTTGAGGGAATAATGAGAGGAGTTCTTTGGGAAATGTATTTAATCAAGAACCGTTCTGTTGCATTCGTTACCTAAATGCACACAGTATCCCTCGTTCTTACTAGGTTTGTTGAATTTTTGATGTTCCTGTGCATTTACTTGTGTTTCTTGTAGCAGCATGATTTGAGTCCTTGTTCTAGTTAAATAATGTAGAATTTGCTCCCTTTTTTGTTTGCTTACTAGCCCAGGCATTCCAAGATAAAACACTTAGTTGTCTGATTTACAAGCACTGACTAAATATGTTTGTGATATTCTACTGACCCCAAGCATTATTAGGAAATTGAAACTTTCCTCTCTTTCCCAATTCACTGGCCTCATTGTATCCAATTGTGTAAAATGCTGCCAGTATTACATCAATTCACTGTATTAACACTGATTCATAGTCAGACTATCCAACATCCCCCCCAAGTGCATTACACAAACAATATGTACATACCATGCAGATATAAGTCTTTTTTCAGCACCTGCTTCTAAGGAATGAATGCATATCTTCTCCACCATCTCTCTCATTAACAAAATACTAATGAAACAAATTTTCACACCCCCTCCCCTTGAAACATTGTGTGACCTAACATTTAAAGTAATGCTAGAAGGTTATTTTATTACCATATTGACCTTTTAGTAAAAATCTACTGCCAGTCCTTAGCGGACCGGAGTTCCGCTGTGGCAACCCCTAACCGGGAAAAGCCGAAAGACACAAACATTGACCTTTTAGTTGGGGCAGATTCCTTCCCCTTCTTATCTTCTTAGAATGAATAAACCATTACCTGAGTCCGGTAAGAGCTGCATATGATTTACTTTATCTTCCCATGTGCTTTTTCCACTTCCGTCAGCTTATCTGTGGAAGTCTTCTCTGGATAGCCTGTACAGCATTATCATGTACACATGTTGTCTATGTCCCTAACATGCCTGTGTTAATTGACGTCACATGGGGAATTGGTATCAGTTGTAGACTGACCTATCTAAACTGTCTTAGTGTATGGCCGGGACTGCTTGTCTTATACTATAAGTGTGGGAGTGGCTGTCTACAATAGCTCCCTCAGTATTAAAGCACAACTACCCAGGAATATTCATTTAACATGGCAATTGTTCCTAACTACCCGCATTTTATTTTGAAGTGCTATCACAATTGTTAATCCTTCATCCACCTTCTCAGCAATATTACCAGTCCATTGGTAAGTTTATATCTAATTCTGTACTCACTCTGGTAAGTTTATATCTAATTCTGTACTCACTCAGTACCAGTATGATGTTTTAAAAATTCTCATTAAAATAGTATGACCCCATATCCATAAAATATATGTGGTAGTATAATGCAAGTCACTGAAAGAAATATCGGAGTCTGAAGTGTAGTTTATTGGGATAATTCATATCTCCTCTTACTGTTTCCCTGAGAGCCTCGGCACAGTCTCTGTTAGCTGCTACAACTTTTTTCATATAGGCTTTCATCATCTTCTGTCTGTCTTGGATTTTCTGATAAAATAGTGTGAAAGTCTTCAGTGGAAATCTAGTTCCCCTCAACTCATTTCTTGTCTTCTTGCTAGTGATCTTGGTATCATCACAGAAGAACTAAACACCAATCCGTGATCCTGGTGTTTTCATCCTCAGGCCATGATGATACCAGACCATCCTGGATTTGTTGCAGATCATGTAGTGTATCATCACAATCCACGTATGTGTTGGTTACTCTAGTGTAAAGCATTTTGAATATGGCTGGATACATCAAATGTAACTTGAGCTACAGTTGCATGCATTTTTGAATGACTGACATGGATTGACTTCTTTGTTGATGGGGTTGCTTCAGAATAGGCATTGTCCACATAAATCTTTTTATTCTGCAGGTGGAAATTGGTTCCCAATTTACACAGTTTAGACAGGACAATTTATTTCTCTCTGAATGACTGAAACATTGCCAGAATTGGTCAGGGCATCTTTTTTTTTTTGCCATTCCTGCTGCAACATAAATTCTGTGTGCTCTCTCTGTGCAATTCCGCTTCTGTCCAACTGCTGATTTTTTTCATCATAAATTTCAAACAGTTTACACTGTCTGTTTTTTTCATGGAGTTCTTAAGTCTTAGAGCTAGACTATCAGCTTAATTTTCAGATCATCCTGTACAGTCTCGTACTCAAGGTACTTGGCTTTCATGTCACCAATGTTTTCTATAGGGTTGTAATAGCATG